>NW_026907068.1:0-225902 GCF_033978795.1 Nerophis ophidion | reverse complement strand
AAAGGCACCCAGAAGTGAACCAGCGAAAGTGGGGGGAAAATGGAGGAAAAGGAGGAAAAAGTGCCAAATTGTTTGAAATCCTACCCAGGATGGAGTTCCACAAGTCCCGCAGCGAGCTGCACGAGCCGCAGGAACACCGGGAATGACCAAAAGGCACCCAGAAGTGAACCAGCGAAAGTGGGGGAAAAAAGGAGGAGAAGGAGGAAAAAGTACCAAATTGTTTAAAAATCCTACCCAGGATGGAGTTCCAGAAGTCCCGCAGCGAGCTGCCCGAGCCGCGGGAACACCGAGAATCAACAAAAGGCACCCAGAAGTGAACCAGCGAAAGTGGGGGACAATTTGAGAAAAAGTTGGAAAAAGGTCCGAAATTGTTTAAAAATCCTACCCAGGATGGAGTTCCAGAAGCCCCGCAGCGAGCTGCGCGAGCCCTGGGACCCCCGGGAATGACCAAAAGACACCCAGGAGTGGACCATCGAAAGTGGGAGGGAAATGGAGGGAAAGTCGGAAAAAGGTCCAAAATGGGTTGAAAATCATATGATCCCACCCAGGGTAGAGTTCCACAAGTCCCGCAAAGAGCTGCACGAGCCGCAGGAACACCGGGAATGACCAAAAGGCACCCAGAAGTGAACCATCAAAAGTGGGGGACAATTTGAGAAAAAGTTGGAAAAAGGTCCGAAATTGTTTAAAAATCCTACCCAGGATGGAGTTCCAGAAGCCCCGCAGAGAGCTGCACGAGCCGCAGGAACACCGGGAATGACCAAAAGGCACCCAGAAGTGAACCATCAAAAGTGGGGGACAATTTGAGAAAAAGTTGGAAAAAGGTCCGAAATTGTTTAAAAATCCTACCCAGGATGGAGTTCCAGAAGCCCCGCAGCGAGCTGCACGAGCCGCGGGAACACCGGGAATGACCAAAAGGCACCCAGGAGTGAACCAGCCAAAGTGGGGGACAATTTGAGAAAAAGTTGGAAAAAGGTCCGAAATTGTTTAAAAATCCTACCCAGGATGGAGTTCCAGAAGCCCCGCAGCGAGCTGCACGAGCCGCAGGAACACCGGGAATGACCAAAAGGCACCCAGAAGTGAACCATCAAAAGTGGGGGACAATTTGAGAAAAAGTTGGAAAAAGGTCCGAAATTGTTTAAAAATCCTACCCAGGATGGAGTTCCAGAAGCCCCGCAGCGAGCTGCCCGAGCCGCGGGAACACCGGGAATGACCAAAAGACACCCAGGAGTGGACCATCGAAAGTGGGAGGGAAATGGAGGGAAAGTCGGAAAAAGGTCCAAAATGGGTTGAAAATCATATGATCCCACCCAGGGTAGAGTTCCACAAGTCCCGCAGCGAGCTGCACGAGCCGCAGGAACACCGGGAATGACCAAAAGGCACCCAGAAGTGAACCAGCGAAAGTGGGGGGAAAATGGAGAAAAAGGAGGAAAAAGTGCCAAATTGTTTAAAAATCCTACCCAGGATGGAGTTCCAGAAGTCCCGCAGCGAGCTGCACGAGCCGCAGGAACACCGGGAATGACCAAAAGGCACCCAGAAGTGAACCATCAAAAGTGGGGGACAATTTGAGAAAAAGTTGGAAAAAGGTCTGAAATTGTTTAAAAATCCTACCCAGGATGGAGTTCCAGAAGCCCCGCAGCGAGCTGCACGAGCCGCAGGAACACCGGGAATGACCAAAAGGCACCCAGGAGTGAACCAGCCAAAGTGGGGGACAATTTGAGAAAAAGTTGGAAAAAGGTCCGAAATTGATTAAAAATCCTACCCAGGATGGAGTTCCAGAAGCCCCGCAGCGAGCTGCACGAGCCGCAGGAACACCGGGAATGACCAAAAGGCACCCAGAAGTGAACCAGCGAAAGTGGGGGAAAAATGGAGGAAAAGGAGGAAAAAGTACCAAATTGTTTAAAAATCCTACCCAGGATGGAGTTCCACAAGTCCCGCAGCGAGCTGCACGAGCCGCAGGAACACCGGGAATGACCAAAAGGCACCCAGAAGTGAACCAGCGAAAGTGGGGGACAATTTGAGAAAAAGTTGGAAAAAGGTCCGAAATTGATTAAAAATCCTACCCAGGATGGAGTTCCACAAGTCCCGCAGCGAGCTGCCCAAGCCGCGGGAACACCGGGAATGACCAAAAGGCACCCAGAAGTGAACCAGCGAAAGTGGGGGGGAAAAATGGAGGAAAAGGAGGAAAAAGTTCCAAATTGTTTAAAAATCCTACCCAGGATGGAGTTCCAGAAGTCCCGCAGCGAGCTGCACGAGCCGCGGGAACACCGGGAATGACCAAAAGGCACCCAGAAGTGAACCATCAAAAGTGGGGGACAATTTGAGAAAAAGTTGGAAAAAGGTCCGAAATTATTTAAAAATCCTACCCAGGATGGAGTTCCACAACTCCCGCAAAGAGCTGCACGAGCCGCAGGAACACCGGGAATGACCAAAAGGCACCCAGAAGTGAACCAGCGAAAGTGGGGGAAAAATGGAGGAAAAGGAGGAAAAAGTACCAAATTGTTTAAAAATCCTACCAGGATGGAGTTCCAGAAGTCCCGCAGCGAGCTGCACGAGCCGCAGGAACACCGATAATGAACAAAAGGCACCCAGAAGTGAACCAGCGAAAGTGGGGGAAAAATGGAGGAAAAGGAGGAAAAAGTACCAAATTGTTTAAAAATCCTACCCAGGATGGAGTTCCAGAAGCCCCGCAGCGAGCTGCACGAGCCGCAGGAACACCGGGAATGACCAAAAGGCACCCAGAAGTGAACCAGCGAAAGTGGGGGACAATTTGAGAAAAAGTTGGAAAAAGGTCCGAAATTGATTAAAAATCCTACCCAGGATGGAGTTCCAGAAGCCCCGCAGCGAGCTGCCCGAGCCGCGGGAACACCGGGAATGACCAAAAGGCACCCAGAAGTGAACCAGCGAAAGTGGGGGGAAAATGGAGAAAAAGGAGGAAAAAGTGCCAAATTGTTTAAAAATCCTACCCAGGATGGAGTTCCAGAAGTCCCGCAGCGAGCTGCACGAGCCGCAGGAACACCGGGAATGACCAAAAGGCACCCAGAAGTGAACCATCAAAAGTGGGGGACAATTTGAGAAAAAGTTGGAAAAAGGTCTGAAATTGTTTAAAAATCCTACCCAGGATGGAGTTCCAGAAGCCCCGCAGCGAGCTGCACGAGCCGCAGGAACACCGGGAATGACCAAAAGGCACCCAGGAGTGAACCAGCCAAAGTGGGGGACAATTTGAGAAAAAGTTGGAAAAAGGTCCGAAATTGATTAAAAATCCTACCCAGGATGGAGTTCCAGAAGCCCCGCAGCGAGCTGCACGAGCCGCAGGAACACCGGGAATGACCAAAAGGCACCCAGAAGTGAACCAGCGAAAGTGGGGGAAAAATGGAGGAAAAGGAGGAAAAAGTACCAAATTGTTTAAAAATCCTACCCAGGATGGAGTTCCACAAGTCCCGCAGCGAGCTGCACGAGCCGCAGGAACACCGGGAATGACCAAAAGGCACCCAGAAGTGAACCAGCGAAAGTGGGGGACAATTTGAGAAAAAGTTGGAAAAAGGTCCGAAATTGATTAAAAATCCTACCCAGGATGGAGTTCCACAAGTCCCGCAGCGAGCTGCCCAAGCCGCGGGAACACCGGGAATGACCAAAAGGCACCCAGAAGTGAACCAGCGAAAGTGGGGGGGAAAAATGGAGGAAAAGGAGGAAAAAGTTCCAAATTGTTTAAAATCCTACCCAGGATGGAGTTCCAGAAGTCCCGCAGCGAGCTGCACGAGCCGCGGGAACACCGGGAATGACCAAAAGGCACCCAGAAGTGAACCATCAAAAGTGGGGGACAATTTGAGAAAAAGTTGGAAAAAGGTCCGAAATTATTTAAAAATCCTACCCAGGATGGAGTTCCACAACTCCCGCAAAGAGCTGCACGAGCCGCAGGAACACCGGGAATGACCAAAAGGCACCCAGAAGTGAACCAGCGAAAGTGGGGGAAAAATGGAGGAAAAGGAGGAAAAAGTACCAAATTGTTTAAAAATCCTACCAGGATGGAGTTCCAGAAGTCCCGCAGCGAGCTGCACGAGCCGCAGGAACACCGATAATGAACAAAAGGCACCCAGAAGTGAACCAGCGAAAGTGGGGGAAAAATGGAGGAAAAGGAGGAAAAAGTACCAAATTGTTTAAAAATCCTACCCAGGATGGAGTTCCAGAAGCCCCGCAGCGAGCTGCCCGAGCCGCGGGAACACCGGGAATGACCAAAAGGCACCCAGAAGTGAACCAGCGAAAGTGGGGGGAAAATGGAGAAAAAGGAGGAAAAAGTGCCAAATTGTTTAAAAATCCTACCCAGGATGGAGTTCCAGAAGTCCCGCAGCGAGCTGCACGAGCCGCAGGAACACCGGGAATGACCAAAAGGCACCCAGAAGTGAACCAGCGAAAGTGGGGGAAAAATGGAGGAAAAGGAGGAAAAAGTGCCAAATTGTTTAAAAATCCTACCCAGGATGGAGTTCCAGAAGTCCCGCAGCGAGCTGCACGAGCCGCAGGAACACCGATAATGAACAAAAGGCACCCAGAAGTGAACCAGCGAAAGTGGGGGGAAAATGGAGGAAAAGGAGGAAAAAGTACCAAATTGTTTAAAAATCCTACCCAGGATGGAGTTCCAGAAGTCCCGCAGCGAGCTGCACGAGCCGCAGGAACACCGGGAATGACCAAAAGGCACCCAGAAGTGAACGAGCGAAAGTGGGGGAAAAAATGGAGGAAAAGGAGGAAAAAGTGCCAAATTGTTTAAAAATCCTACCCAGGATGGAGTTCCACAAGTCCCGCAAAGAGCTGCACGAGCCGCAGGAACACCGGGAATGACCAAAAGGCACCCAGAAGTGAACCAGCGAAAGTGGGGAAAAATGGAGGAAAAGGAGGAAAAAGTGCCAAATTGTTTAAAAATCCTACCCAGGATGGAGTTCCAGAAGTCCCGCAACGAGCTGCACGAGCCGCAGGAACACCGGGAATGACCAAAAGGCACCCAGAAGTGAACCATCAAAAGTGGGGGACAATTTGAGAAAAAGTTGGAAAAAGGTCCGAAATTGATTAAAAATCCTACCCAGGATGGAGTTCCAGAAGTCCCGCAGCGAGCTGCACGAGCCGCAGGAACACCGGGAATGACCAAAAGGCACCCAGAAGTGAACCAGCGAAAGTGGGGGTAAAATGGAGGAAAAGGAGGAAAAAGTGCCAAATTGTTTAAAAATCCTACCCAGGATGGAGTTCCAGAAGTCCCGCAGCGAGCTGCACGAGCCGCAGGAACACCGGGAATGACCAAAAGGCACCCAGAAGTGAACCAGCGAAAGTGGGGGAAAAATGGAGGAAAAGGAGGAAAAAGTGCCAAATTGTTTAAAAATCCTACCCAGGATGGAGTTCCAGAAGTCCCGCAGCGAGCTGCACGAGCCGCAGGAACACCGATAATGAACAAAAGGCACCCAGAAGTGAACCAGCGAAAGTGGGAGGGAAATGGAGGGAAAGTCGGAAAAAGGTCCAAAATGGGTTGAAAATCATATGATCCCACCCAGGGTAGAGTTCCACAAGTCCCGCAGCGAGCTGCACGAGCCGCAGGAACACCGGGAATGACCAAAAGGCACCCAGAAGTGAACCAGCGAAAGTGGGGGGAAAATGGAGAAAAAGGAGGAAAAAGTGCCAAATTGTTTAAAAATCCTACCCAGGATGGAGTTCCAGAAGCCCCGCAGCGAGCTGCACGAGCCGCAGGAACACCGGGAATGACCAAAAGGCACCCAGAAGTGAACCATCAAAAGTGGGGGACAATTTGAGAAAAAGTTGGAAAAAGGTCCGAAATTGTTTAAAAATCCTACCCAGGATGGAGTTCCAGAAGCCCCGCAGCGAGCTGCACGAGCCGCGGGAACACCGGGAATGACCAAAAGGCACCCAGGAGTGAACCAGCCAAAGTGGGGGACAATTTGAGAAAAAGTTGGAAAAAGGTCCGAAATTGTTTAAAAATCCTACCCAGGATGGAGTTCCAAAAGCCCCGCAGCGAGCTGCACGAGCCGCAGGAACACCGGGAATGACCAAAAGGCACCCAGAAGTGAACCATCAAAAGTGGGGGACAATTTGAGAAAAAGTTGGAAAAAGGTCCGAAATTGTTTAAAAATCCTACCCAGGATGGAGTTCCAGAAGCCCCGCAGCGAGCTGCCCGAGCCGCGGGAACACCGGGAATGACCAAAAGACACCCAGGAGTGGACCATCGAAAGTGGGAGGGAAATGGAGGGAAAGTCGGAAAAAGGTCCAAAATGGGTTGAAAATCATATGATCCCACCCAGGGTAGAGTTCCACAAGTCCCGCAGCGAGCTGCACGAGCCGCAGGAACACCGGGAATGACCAAAAGGCACCCAGAAGTGAACCAGCGAAAGTGGGGGGAAAATGGAGAAAAAGGAGGAAAAAGTGCCAAATTGTTTAAAAATCCTACCCAGGATGGAGTTCCAGAAGTCCCGCAGCGAGCTGCACGAGCCGCAGGAACACCGGGAATGACCAAAAGGCACCCAGAAGTGAACCAGCGAAAGTGGGGGGAAAATGGAGGAAAAGGAGGAAAAAGTACCAAATTGTTTAAAAATCCTACCCAGGATGGAGTTCCAGAAGCCCCGCAGCGAGCTGCACGAGCCGCAGGAACACCGGGAATGACCAAAAGGCACCCAGAAGTGAACCAGCGAAAGTGGGGGACAATTTGAGAAAAAGTTGGAAAAAGGTCCGAAATTGAATAAAAAAATCCTACCCAGGATGGAGTTCCAGAAGCCCCGCAACAAGCTGCACGAGCCGCAGGAACACCGGGAATGACCAAAAGGCACCCAGAAGTGAACCAGCGAAAGTGGGGGGAAAATGGAGGAAAAGGAGGAAAAAGTGCCAAATTGTTTGAAATCCTACCCAGGATGGAGTTCCACAAGTCCCGCAGCGAGCTGCACGAGCCGCAGGAACACCGGGAATGACCAAAAGGCACCCAGAAGTGAACCAGCGAAAGTGGGGGAAAAATGGAGGAGAAGGAGGAAAAAGTACCAAATTGTTTAAAAATCCTACCCAGGATGGAGTTCCAGAAGTCCCGCAGCGAGCTGCCCGAGCCGCGGGAACACCGAGAATCAACAAAAGGCACCCAGAAGTGAACCAGCGAAAGTGGGGGACAATTTGAGAAAAAGTTGGAAAAAGGTCCGAAATTGTTTAAAAATCCTACCCAGGATGGAGTTCCAGAATTCCCGCAGCGAGCTGTGCGAGCCGCGGGAACACCGGGAATGACCAAAAGACACCCAGGAGTGGACCATCGAAAGTGGGAGGGAAATGGAGGGAAAGTCGGAAAAAGGTCCAAAATGGGTTGAAAATCATATGATCCCACCCAGGGTAGAGTTCCACAAGTCCCGCAGCGAGCTGCACGAGCCGCAGGAACACCGGGAATGACCAAAAGGCACCCAGAAGTGAACCAGCGAAAGTGGGGGAAAAATGGAGGAGAAGGAGGAAAAAGTACCAAATTGTTTAAAAATCCTACCCAGGATGGAGTTCCAGAAGCCCCGCAGCGAGCTGCACGAGCCGCGGGAACACCGGGAATGACCAAAAGGCACCCAGGAGTGAACCAGCCAAAGTGGGGGACAATTTGAGAAAAAGTTGGAAAAAGGTCCGAAATTGTTTAAAAATCCTACCCAGGATGGAGTTCCAGAAGCCCCGCAGCGAGCTGCACGAGCCGCAGGAACACCGGGAATGACCAAAAGGCACCCAGAACTGAACCATCAAAAGTGGGGGACAATTTGAGAAAAAGTTGGAAAAAGGTCCGAAATTGTTTAAAAATCCTACCCAGGATGGAGTTCCAGAAGCCCCGCAGCGAGCTGCCCGAGCCGCGGGAACACCGGGAATGACCAAAAGACACCCAGGAGTGGACCATCGAAAGTGGGAGGGAAATGGAGGGAAAGTCGGAAAAAGGTCCAAAATGGGTTGAAAATCATATGATCCCACCCAGGGTAGAGTTCCACAAGTCCCGCAGCGAGCTGCGCGAGCCGCGGGAACACCGGGAATGACCAAAAGGCACCCAGAAGTGAACCATCAAAAGTGGGGGACAATTTGAGAAAGAGTTGGAAAAAAGTCCGAAATTGATTAAAAATCCTACCCAGGATGGAGTTCCAGAAGTCCCGCAGCGAGCTGCACGAGCCGCAGGAACACCGGGAATGACCAAAAGGCACCCAGAAGTGAACCATCAAAAGTGGGGGACAATTTGAGAAAGAGTTGGAAAAAAGTCCGAAATTGATTAAAAATCCTACCCAGGATGGAGTTCCAGAAGTCCCGCAGCGAGCTGCACGAGCCGCAGGAACACCGGGAAAGACCAAAAGGCACCCAGAAGTGAACCATCAAAAGTGGGGGACAATTTGAGAAAAAGTTGGAAAAAGGTCCGAAATTGTTTAAAAATCCTACCCAGGATGGAGTTCCAGAAGTCCCGCAGCGAGCTGCACGAGCCGCAGGAACACCGGGAATGACCAAAAGGCACCCAGAAGTGAACCAGCGAAAGTGGGGGAAAAATGGAGGAAAAGGAGGAAAAAGTACCAAATTGTTTAAAAATCCTACCCAGGATGGAGTTCCACAAGCCCCGCAGCGAGCTGCACGAGCCGCAGGAACACCGGGAATGACCAAAAGGCACCCAGAAGTGAACCATCAAAAGTGGGGGACAATTTGAGAAAAAGTTGGAAAAAGGTCCGAAATTGTTTAAAAATCCTACCCAGGATGGAGTTCCACAAGTCCCGCAGCGAGCTGCACGAGCCGCAGGAACACCGGGAATGACCAAAAGGCACCCAGAAGTGAACCAGCGAAAGTGGGGGAAAAATGGAGGAAAAGGAGGAAAAAGTACCAAATTGTTTAAAAATCCTACCCAGGATGGAGTTCCACAAGCCCCGCAGCGAGCTGCACGAGCCGCAGGAACACCGGGAATGACCAAAAGGCACCCAGAAGTGAACCATCAAAAGTGGGGGACAATTTGAGAAAAAGTTGGAAAAAGGTCCGAAATTGTTTAAAAATCCTACCCAGGATGGAGTTCCACAAGTCCCGCAGCGAGCTGCACGAGCCGCAGGAACACCGGGAATGACCAAAAGGCACCCAGAAGTGAACCATCAAAAGTGGGGGACAATTTGAGAAAAAGTTGGAAAAAGGTCCGAAATTGATTAAAAATCCTACCCAGGATGGAGTTCCAGAAGCCCCGCAGCGAGCTGCCCGAGCCGCAGGAACACCGGGAATGACCAAAAGATACCCAGGAGTGAACCATCAAAAGTGGGGGACAATTTGAGAAAAAGTTGGAAAAAGGTCCGAAATTGATTAAAAATCCTACCCAGGATGGAGTTCCAGAAGCCCCGCAGCGAGCTGCGCGAGCCCTGGGACCCCCGGGAATGACCAAAAGACACCCAGGAGTGGACCATCGAAAGTGGGAGGGAAATGGAGGGAAAGTCGGAAAAAGGTCCAAAATGGGTTGAAAATCATATGATCCCACCCAGGGTAGAGTTCCACAAGTCCCGCAGCGAGCTGCACGAGCCGCAGGAACACCGGGAATGACAAAAAGGCACCCAGAAGTGAACCATCAAAAGTGGGGGACAATTTGAGAAAAAGTTGGAAAAAGGTCCGAAATTGTTTAAAAATCCTACCCAGGATGGAGTTCCAGAAGCCCCGCAGCGAGCTGCACGAGCCGCAGGAACACCGGGAATGACCAAAAGGCACCCAGAAGTGAACCATCAAAAGTGGGGGACAATTTGAGAAAAAGTTGGAAAAAGGTCCGAAATTGTTTAAAAATCCTACCCAGGATGGAGTTCCAGAAGCCCCGCAGCGAGCTGCGCGAGCCGCAGGAACACCGGGAATGACCAAAAGGCACCCAGAAGTGAACCAGCGAAAGTGGGGGAAAAATGGAGGAAAAGGAGGAAAAAGTACCAAATTGTTTAAAAATCCTACCCAGGATGGAGTTCCACAAGTCCCGCAAAGAGCTGCACGAGCCGCAGGAACACCGATAATGAACAAAAGGCACCCAGAAGTGAACCAGCGAAAGTGGGGGAAAATGGAGGAAAAGGAGGAAAAAGTACCAAATTGTTTAAAAATCCTACCCAGGATGGAGTTCCACAAGTCCCGCAAAGAGCTGCACGAGCCGCGGGAACACCGGGAATGACCAAAAGGCACCCAGAAGTGAACCATCAAATATGGGGGAAAAATGGAGGAAAAGGAGGAAAAAGTGCCAAATTGTTTAAAAATCCTACCCAGGATGGAGTTCCAGAAGTCCAGCAGCGAGCTGCACGAGCCGCAGGAACACCGGGAATGACCAAAAGGCACCCAGAAGTGAACCAGCGAAAGTGGGGGAAAAATGGAGGAAAAGGAGGAAAAAGTGCCAAATTGTTTAAAAATCCTACCCAGGATGGAGTTCCAGAAGCCCCGCAGCGAGCTGCACGAGCCGCAGGAACACCGGGAATGACCAAAAGGCACCCAGAAGTGAACCAGCGAAAGTGGGGGAAAAATGGAGGAAAAGGAGGAAAAAGTGCCAAATTGTTTAAAAATCCTACCCAGGATGGAGTTCCAGAAGCCCCGCAGCGAGCTGCCCGAGCCGCAGGAACACCGGGAATGACCAAAAGGCACCCAGAAGTGAACCATCAAAAGTGGGGGAAAAATGGAGGAAAAGGAGGAAAAAGTACCAAATTGTTTACAAATCCTACCCAGGATGGAGTTCCAGAAGCCCCGCAGCGAGCTGCGCGAGCCGCGGGACCCCCGGGAATGACCAAAAGAGACCCAGGAGTGGACCATCGAAAGTGGGAGGGAAATGGAGGGAAAGTCGGAAAAAGGTCCAAAATGGGTTGAAAATCATATGATCCCACCCAGGGTAGAGTTCCACAAGTCCCGCAGCGAGCTGCACGAGCCGCAGGAACACCGGGAATGACCAAAAGGCACCCAGAAGTGAACCAGCGAAAGTGGAGGAAAAATGGAGGAAAAGGAGGAAAAAGGTCCGAAATTGTTTAAAAATCCTACCCAGGATGGAGTTCCAGAAGTCCCGCAGCGAGCTGCACGAGCCGCGGGAACACCGGGAATGACCAAAAGGCACCCAGAAGTGAACCATCAAAAGTGGGGGACAATTTGAGAAAAAGTTGGAAAAAGGTCCGAAATTGATTAAAAATCCTACCCAGGATGGAGTTCCAGAAGTCCCGCAGCGAGCTGCGCGAGCTCCGGGGCCCCCGGGAATGACCAAAAGATACCCAGGAGTGAACCAGCCAAAGTGGGGGACAAATGGAAGAAAAGCCGGGCCAAGTCCAAAAAAGTTGGATTTTTTGCCAAAGTGTCAACATGCGTGATTTTGTCAGAGTGTCCACTTTTGGGATTTTTTCTAAGTCCAACAACGAGAGAGGCCTGGCCTCCAGCCTGTCTAGCCTCTTCCATGAGACACTTAGAAAAAATCCCGTGCAAAAAAAGTGGATTTTTTCTAAGTGTCAAGGAGGGTGTCGCTTCCAGAAGGCCCACCTGCCTTGGATCGACACCCGGTTAAGAAACATGGAAAAAGTCCCTCTATTTGATGGAAGTCAGCAACAAAAAGCTGGATTTTTTCTAAGTGTAAAAGTTGGGATTTTTTCCAAGTGTCAATTTATATAGTCGGGATTTTTTCTAAGTGTCAACTTGTAAAGTGGGGATTTTTTTCCAAGTGTCAACCTGTAAAGTGGGGATTTTTTTCCAAGTGTCCACTTTTGGTTCACCATGCCTTCCAGAGTCAAAGAAGCCCCCGAGTGAGACCCAAAAAACCGGGCCGAGTGATGTCATTTGGGGCCCTATTTTCAGTCATTTTGTGGGATTTCGGTGACGCCGAGGAGGGAAGCAGGTGTTCCGGGAGGGGGGGTGCCTGTCCCTTTAAGAAGGCCGGCTTGCCGTGGATCTACACCCGGGTAGGGAATTCAAAATAGGTCCCTCTATTTGCTGGAAGTCAGCACAAAAAAGCTGGAAATATGACAGGAAAAAAAAAAAAAAGAAGAAGCTGCAATGATGGCAGAGTGTCCATGTTGCTGTCCCGTTAAGAAGGCCGGCTTGCCGTGGATCTCCACCCGGGTGGGGAATTCCAAATAGGTCCCTCTATTTGCTGGAAGTGCCCCCCCAAAAAGCTGTCCATTTCCCCAAGTTTTTAAGGAGGGAAAAGCCACTTTAAGCCTAAAAAGGAAAGCGGGGATTTGGAGCCCTCCGGTGGACTTCCGCCGCCGCTGCACCCTTAGAAGAAAAAGCTGCACTTATGGCAGAGTGTCCATGTGCCTGTGCCTTTAGGAAGGCCGGCTTGCCGTGGTTCTGCACCAGGGTAGGGAATTCAAAATAGGTCCCTCTATCTGCTGGAAGTGCCCCCCCAAAAAGCTGTCCATTTCCCCAAGTTTTTAAGGAGGGAAAAGCCACTTTAAGCCTAAAAAGGAAAGCGGGGATTTGGAGCCCTCCGGTGGACTTCCGCCGCCGCTGCACCCATCCAAAAATGCATGATTTCCAAGTGCGCCTTATTGAGAGAGTCCAGACTTATAAAGGGAAACAAAAACCAGGGTTGGGGTTGGATGCATCACACTGTAAGTCTCGGCTGCAGCCAGAAGCAAGTATTAAAAAGATAGACATCAACCATCATTTAAAAAGGGGAAAACAAATCCATTCATAAATAAATCATATCCAAATTTTAAAAAGAGGCAGCAGAAAATAGGCATGATAAACAAAGAGGGCTGGGGTTTGGAGGAGGGCAAAATGTCCCGCAGCCGGCCGCCCGAGTTCCGGGACGCCCAGCACGTCCATAACGCACCCCGCAAAGTCAAACTGGAAGTGGAGGGGAAAACAGCTGGGAAAGAAGTTAAATGTCCTCAAAGTGTTCCAAAATCAGTCCCACGAGTCCCGCAGCTGGCCACCCGAGTCCAGGGAAGCCCGGCACCTCCGTAACAAGGCCTGCAAAGTCACACTGCAAGTGGGGGAGAAAAGCTGGCATAGTAGCCAAAAGTCCTCAAAGTGTTCAAAAATCAGTCCCCCACCAGCCCCGCAGCTGGCCACCCGAGTCCAGGGACGCCCGGCACAGCCGTAACGCACCCCGCAAAGTCAAACTGCAAGTGGGGGAGAAAAGCTGGGAAAAAAAGCCAAAAGTCCTCAAAGTTTTCAAAATCCGCACCCGGGACTGAGTCCAGCAAGTCCCCCCGGTCCCAAAAAGGCCATTTTTTTTCAAAAAATACCCAGAAAATCCGGGGGCCGGATTTCGGAATCCGGCGTACCGCTTTCGGCCCGCGTGCCCTAGATTGGAGACCAATGTCAAAAATGGACGCCGGTCGGGTATTTTTTTCCTTGGGGTCTATAGAGAGTAAATCCGGAGGAAAATTGGCCTTACAAGCAAAGGGAGGGATTTTAGGGGGCATAACGTCCAGCCGCGTGCCTCCCGGGTCCCGGGGAAGAAAAAGTCCAGAAAACTCATAAAATCATGCCCAGCATGGAGATCCACAAGTCCCGCCGCAGGCCCGAGGCTTCCCGGGTCCCGGGAATGACCAAAAGACACCCAGGAGTGGACCATCGAAAGTGGGAGGGAAATGGAGGGAAAGTCGGAAAAAGGTCCAAAATGGGTTGAAAATCATATGATCCCACCCAGGGTAGAGTTCCACAAGTCCTGCAGCGAGCTGCACGAGCCGCAGGAACACCGGGAATGACCAAAAGGCACCCAGAAGTGAACCAGCGAAAGTGGGGGAAAAATGGAGGAAAAGTCGGGAAAAAGTGCCAAATTGTTTAAAAATCCTACCCAGGATGGAGTTCCAGAAGCCCCGCAGCGAGCTGCACGAGCCGCGGGAACACCGGGAATGACCAAAAGGCACCCAGAAGTGAACCAGCGAAAGTGGGGGGAAAATGGAGGAAAAGGAGGAGAAAGTACCAAATTGTTTAAAAATCCTACCCAGGATGGAGTTCCACAAGTCCCGCAGCGAGCTGCACGAGCCGCAGGAACACCGGGAATGACCAAAAGGCACCCAGAAGTGAACCATCAAAAGTGGGGGACAATTTGAAAAAAAGTTGGAAAAAGGTCCGAAATTGATTAAAAATCCTACCCAGGATGGAGTTCCACAAGTCCCGCAAAGAGCTGCACGAGCCGCGGGAACACCGGGAATGACCAAAAGGCACCCAGGAGTGAACCAGCCAAAGTGGGGGACAATTTGAGAAAAACTTGGAAAAAGGTCCCAAATTGTTTAAAAATCCTACCAGGATGGAGTTCCAGAAGTCCCGCAGCGAGCTGCACGAGCCGCAGGAACACCGGGAATGACCAAAAGGCACCCAGAAGTGAACCAGCGAAAGTGGGGGAAAATGGAGGAAAAGGAGGAAAAAGTACCAAATTGTTTAAAAATCCTACCCAGGATGGAGTTCCACAAGTCCCGCAGCGAGCTGCACGAGCCGCAGGAACACCGGGAATGACCAAAAGGCACCCAGAAGTGAACCATCAAAAGTGGGGGACAATTTGAGAAAAAGTTGGAAAAAGGTCCGAAATTGATTAAAAATCCTACCCAGGATGGAGTTCCAGAAGCCCCGCAGCGAGCTGCCCGAGCCGCAGGAACACCGGGAATGACCAAAAGATACCCAGGAGTGAACCATCAAAAGTGGGGGACAATTTGAGAAAAAGTTGGAAAAAGGTCCGAAATTGATTAAAAATCCTACCCAGGATGGAGTTCCAGAAGCCCCGCAGCGAGCTGCGCGAGCCCTGGGACCCCCGGGAATGACCAAAAGACACCCAGGAGTGGACCATCGAAAGTGGGAGGGAAATGGAGGGAAAGTCGGAAAAAGGTCCAAAATGGGTTGAAAATCATATGATCCCACCCAGGGTAGAGTTCCACAAGTCCCGCAGCGAGCTGCACGAGCCGCAGGAACACCGGGAATGACAAAAAGGCACCCAGAAGTGAACCAGCGAAAGTGGGGGAAAAATGGAGGAAAAGGAGGAAAAAGTACCAAATTGTTTAAAAATCCTACCCAGGATGGAGTTCCAGAAGTCCCGCAGCGAGCTGCACGAGCCGCAGGAACACCGGGAATGACCAAAAGGCACCCAGAAGTGAACCAGCGAAAGTGGGGGAAAAATGGAGGAAAAGGAGGAAAAAGTGCCAAATTGATTAAAAATCCTACCCAGGATGGAGTTCCACAAGTCCCGCAGCGAGCTGCACGAGCCGCAGGAACACCGGGAATGACCGAAAGGCACCCAGAAGTGAACCAGCGAAAGTGGGGAAAAATGGAGGAAAAGGAGGAAAAAGTACCAAATTGTTTAAAAATCCTACCCAGGATGGAGTTCCACAAGTCCCGCAGCGAGCTGCACGAGCCGCAGGAACACCGGGAATGACCAAAAGGCACCCAAAAGTGAACCAGCGAAAGTGGGGGACAATTTGAGAAAAAGTTGGAAAAAGGTCCGAAAATGAGTAAAAATCCTACCCAGGATGGAGTTCCAGAAGCCCCGCAGCGAGCTGCCCGAGCCGCGGGAACACCGGGAATGACCAAAAGATACCCAGGAGTGAACCAGCCAAAGTGGGGGACAATTTGAGAAAAAGTTGGAAAAAGGTCCGAAATTGTTTAAAAATCCTACCCAGGATGGAGTTCCAGAAGCCCCGCAGCGAGCTGCCCGAGCCGCAGGAACACCGGGAATGACCAAAAGGCACCCAGAAGTGAACCATCAAAAGTGGGGGACAATTTGAGAAAAAGTTGGAAAAAGGTCCGAAATTGTTTAAAAATCCTACCCAGGATGGAGTTCCAGAAGCCCCGCAGCGAGCTGCACGAGCCGCAGGAACACCGGGAATGACCAAAAGGCACCCAGAAGTGAACCATCAAAAGTGGGGGACAATTTGAGAAAAAGTTGGAAAAAGGTCCGAAATTGATTAAAAATCCTACCCAGGATGGAGTTCCACAAGCCCCGCAGCGAGCTGCGCGAGCCGCAGGAACACCGGGAATGACCAAAAGGCACCCAGAAGTGAACCATCAAAAGTGGGGGACAATTTGAGAAAAAGTTGGAAAAAGGTCCGAAATTGATTAAAAATCCTACCCAGGATGGAGTTCCAGAAGTCCCGCAGCGAGCTGCACGAGCCGCAGGAACACCGGGAATGACCAAAAGGCACCCAGAAGTGAACCATCAAAAGTGGGGGACAATTTGAGAAAAAGTTGGAAAAAGGTCCGAAATTGATTAAAAATCCTACCCAGGATGGAGTTCCAGAAGCCCCGCAGCGAGCTGCCCGAGCCGCAGGAACACCGGGAATGACCAAAAGATACCCAGGAGTGAACCATCAAAAGTGGGGGACAATTTGAGAAAAAGTTGGAAAAAGGTCCGAAATTGATTAAAAATCCTACCCAGGATGGAGTTCCAGAAGCCCCGCAGCGAGCTGCGCGAGCCCTGGGACCCCCGGGAATGACCAAAAGACACCCAGGAGTGGACCATCGAAAGTGGGAGGGAAATGGAGGGAAAGTCGGAAAAAGGTCCAAAATGGGTTGAAAATCATATGATCCCACCCAGGGTAGAGTTCCACAAGTCCCGCAGCGAGCTGCACGAGCCGCAGGAACACCGGGAATGACAAAAAGGCACCCAGAAGTGAACCATCAAAAGTGGGGGACAATTTGAGAAAAAGTTGGAAAAAGGTCCGAAATTGTTTAAAAATCCTACCCAGGATGGAGTTCCAGAAGCCCCGCAGCGAGCTGCACGAGCCGCAGGAACACCGGGAATGACCAAAAGGCACCCAGAAGTGAACCATCAAAAGTGGGGGACAATTTGAGAAAAAGTTGGAAAAAGGTCCGAAATTGTTTAAAAATCCTACCCAGGATGGAGTTCCAGAAGCCCCGCAGCGAGCTGCGCGAGCTCCGGGACCCCTGGGAATGACCAAAAGATACCCAGGAGTGAACCAGCGAAAGTGGGGGACAATTTGAGAAAAAGTTGGAAAAAGGTCCGAAATTGATTAAAAATCCTACCCAGGATGGAGTTCCAGAAGTCCCGCAGCGAGCTGCACGAGCCGCAGGAACACCGGGAATGACCAAAAGGCACCCAGAAGTGAACCATCAAAAGTGGGGGACAATTTGAGAAAGAGTTGGAAAAAAGTCCGAAATTGATTAAAAATCCTACCCAGGATGGAGTTCCAGAAGTCCCGCAGCGAGCTGCACGAGCCGCAGGAACACCGGGAATGACCAAAAGGCACCCAGAAGTGAACCATCAAAAGTGGGGGACAATTTGAGAAAGAGTTGGAAAAAAGTCCGAAATTGATTAAAAATCCTACCCAGGATGGAGTTCCAGAAGTCCCGCAGCGAGCTGCACGAGCCGCAGGAACACCGGGAAAGACCAAAAGGCACCCAGGAGTGAACCAGCGAAAGTGGGGGGAAAATGGAGGAAAAGGAGGAAAAAGTACCAAATTGTTTAAAAATCCTACCCAGGATGGAGTTCCAGAAGCCCCGCAGCGAGCTGCACGAGCCGCAGGAACACCGGGAATGACCAAAAGGCACCCAGAAGTGAACCAGCGAAAGTGGGGGACAATTTGAGAAAAAGTTGGAAAAAGGTCCGAAATTGAATAAAAAAATCCTACCCAGGATGGAGTTCCACAAGTCCCGCAGCGAGCTGCACGAGCCGCAGGAACACCGGGAATGACCAAAAGGCACCCAGAAGTGAACCAGCGAAAGTGGGGGACAATTTGAGAAAAAGTTGGAAAAAGGTCCGAAATTGATTAAAAATCCTACCCAGGATGGAGTTCCAGAAGCCCCGCGACAAGCTGCACGAGCCGCAGGAACACCGGGAATGACCAAAAGGCACCCAGAAGTGAACCAGCGAAAGTGGGGGGAAAATGGAGGAAAAGGAGGAAAAAGTGCCAAATTGTTTGAAATCCTACCCAGGATGGAGTTCCACAAGTCCCGCAGCGAGCTGCACGAGCCGCAGGAACACCGGGAATGACCAAAAGGCACCCAGAAGTGAACCAGCGAAAGTGGGGGAAAAAAGGAGGAGAAGGAGGAAAAAGTACCAAATTGTTTAAAAATCCTACCCAGGATGGAGTTCCAGAAGTCCCGCAGCGAGCTGCCCGAGCCGCGGGAACACCGAGAATCAACAAAAGGCACCCAGAAGTGAACCAGCGAAAGTGGGGGACAATTTGAGAAAAAGTTGGAAAAAGGTCCGAAATTGTTTAAAAATCCTACCCAGGATGGAGTTCCAGAAGCCCCGCAGCGAGCTGCGCGAGCCCTGGGACCCCCGGGAATGACCAAAAGACACCCAGGAGTGGACCATCGAAAGTGGGAGGGAAATGGAGGGAAAGTCGGAAAAAGGTCCAAAATGGGTTGAAAATCATATGATCCCACCCAGGGTAGAGTTCCACAAGTCCCGCAAAGAGCTGCACGAGCCGCAGGAACACCGGGAATGACCAAAAGGCACCCAGAAGTGAACCATCAAAAGTGGGGGACAATTTGAGAAAAAGTTGGAAAAAGGTCCGAAATTGTTTAAAAATCCTACCCAGGATGGAGTTCCAGAAGCCCCGCAGAGAGCTGCACGAGCCGCAGGAACACCGGGAATGACCAAAAGGCACCCAGAAGTGAACCATCAAAAGTGGGGGACAATTTGAGAAAAAGTTGGAAAAAGGTCCGAAATTGTTTAAAAATCCTACCCAGGATGGAGTTCCAGAAGCCCCGCAGCGAGCTGCACGAGCCGCGGGAACACCGGGAATGACCAAAAGGCACCCAGGAGTGAACCAGCCAAAGTGGGGACAATTTGAGAAAAGTTGGAAAAAGGTCCGAAATTGTTTAAAAATCCTACCCAGGATGGAGTTCCAGAAGCCCCGCAGCGAGCTGCACGAGCCGCAGGAACACCGGGAATGACCAAAAGGCACCCAGAAGTGAACCATCAAAAGTGGGGGACAATTTGAGAAAAAGTTGGAAAAAGGTCCGAAATTGTTTAAAAATCCTACCCAGGATGGAGTTCCAGAAGCCCCGCAGCGAGCTGCCCGAGCCGCGGGAACACCGGGAATGACCAAAAGACACCCAGGAGTGGACCATCGAAAGTGGGAGGGAAATGGAGGGAAAGTCGGAAAAAGGTCCAAAATGGGTTGAAAATCATATGATCCCACCCAGGGTAGAGTTCCACAAGTCCCGCAGCGAGCTGCACGAGCCGCAGGAACACCGGGAATGACCAAAAGGCACCCAGAAGTGAACCAGCGAAAGTGGGGGGAAAATGGAGAAAAAGGAGGAAAAAGTGCCAAATTGTTTAAAAATCCTACCCAGGATGGAGTTCCAGAAGTCCCGCAGCGAGCTGCACGAGCCGCAGGAACACCGGGAATGACCAAAAGGCACCCAGAAGTGAACCATCAAAAGTGGGGGACAATTTGAGAAAAAGTTGGAAAAAGGTCTGAAATTGTTTAAAAATCCTACCCAGGATGGAGTTCCAGAAGCCCCGCAGCGAGCTGCACGAGCCGCAGGAACACCGGGAATGACCAAAAGGCACCCAGGAGTGAACCAGCCAAAGTGGGGGACAATTTGAGAAAAAAGTTGGAAAAAGGTCCGAAATTGATTAAAAATCCTACCCAGGATGGAGTTCCAGAAGCCCCGCAGCGAGCTGCACGAGCCGCAGGAACACCGGGAATGACCAAAAGGCACCCAGAAGTGAACCAGCGAAAGTGGGGGAAAAATGGAGGAAAAGGAGGAAAAAGTACCAAATTGTTTAAAAATCCTACCCAGGATGGAGTTCCACAAGTCCCGCAGCGAGCTGCACGAGCCGCAGGAACACCGGGAATGACCAAAAGGCACCCAGAAGTGAACCAGCGAAAGTGGGGGACAATTTGAGAAAAAGTTGGAAAAAGGTCCGAAATTGATTAAAAATCCTACCCAGGATGGAGTTCCACAAGTCCCGCAGCGAGCTGCCCAAGCCGCGGGAACACCGGGAATGACCAAAAGGCACCCAGAAGTGAACCAGCGAAAGTGGGGGGAAAAATGGAGGAAAAGGAGGAAAAAGTTCCAAATTGTTTAAAAATCCTACCCAGGATGGAGTTCCAGAAGTCCCGCAGCGAGCTGCACGAGCCGCGGGAACACCGGGAATGACCAAAAGGCACCCAGAAGTGAACCATCAAAAGTGGGGGACAATTTGAGAAAAAGTTGGAAAAAGGTCCGAAATTATTTAAAAATCCTACCCAGGATGGAGTTCCACAACTCCCGCAGCGAGCTGCACGAGCCGCAGGAACACCGATAATGAACAAAAGGCACCCAGAAGTGAACCAGCGAAAGTGGGGGAAAAATGGAGGAAAAGGAGGAAAAAGTACCAAATTGTTTAAAAATCCTACCCAGGATGGAGTTCCAGAAGCCCCGCAGCGAGCTGCACGAGCCGCAGGAACACCGGGAATGACCAAAAGGCACCCAGAAGTGAACCAGCGAAAGTGGGGGACAATTTGAGAAAAAGTTGGAAAAAGGTCCGAAATTGATTAAAAATCCTACCCAGGATGGAGTTCCAGAAGCCCCGCAGCGAGCTGCCCGAGCCGCGGGAACACCGGGAATGACCAAAAGGCACCCAGAAGTGAACCAGCGAAAGTGGGGGGAAAATGGAGAAAAAGGAGGAAAAAGTGCCAAATTGTTTAAAATCCTACCCAGGATGGAGTTCCAGAACCCCCGCAGCGAGCTGCACGAGCCGCAGGAACACCGGGAATGACCAAAAGGCACCCAGAAGTGAACCATCAAAAGTGGGGGACAATTTGAGAAAAAGTTGGAAAAAGGTCCGAAATTGATTAAAAATCCTACCCAGGATGGAGTTCCAGAAGCCCCGCAGCGAGCTGCCCGAGCTCCGGGACCCCCGGGAATGACCAAAAGATACCCAGGAGTGAACCAGCCAAAGTGGGGGACAATTTGAGAAAAAGTTGGAAAAAGGTCCGAAATTGTTTAAAAATCCTACCCAGGATGGAGTTCCAGAAGCCCCGCAGCGAGCTGCCCGAGCCGCGGGAACACCGGGAATGACCAAAAGATACCCAGGAGTGAACCAGCCAAAGTGGGGGACAATTTGAGAAAAAGTTGGAAAAAGGTCCGAAATTGTTTAAAAATCCTACCCAGGATGGAGTTCCACAAGTCCCCGCAGCGAGCTGCACGAGCCGCAGGAACACCGGGAATGACCAAAAGGCACCCAGAAGTGAACCAGCGAAAGTGGGGGAAAATGGAGGAAAAGGAGGAAAAAGTACCAAATTGTTTAAAAATCCTACCCAGGATGGAGTTCCACAAGTCCCGCAGCGAGCTGCACGAGCCACAGGAACACCGGGAATGACCAAAAGGCACCCAGAAGTGAACCATCAAAAGTGGGGGACAATTTGAGAAAAAGTTGGAAAAAGGTCCGAAATTGTTTAAAAATCCTACCCAGGATGGAGTTCCACAAGTCCCGCAAAGAGCTGCACGAGCCGCAGGAACACCGGGAATGAACAAAAGGCACCCAGAAGTGAACCAGCGAAAGTGGGGGAAAATGGAGGGAAAGGAGGAAAAAGTACCAAATTGTTTAAAAATCCTACCCAGGATGGAGTTCCACAAGTCCCGCAGCGAGCTGCACGAGCCGCAGGAACACCGATAATGAACAAAGGCACCCAGAAGTGAACCAGCGAAAGTGGGGGAAAAATGGAGGAAAAGGAGGAAAAAGTACCAAATTGTTTAAAAATCCTACCCAGGATGGAGTTCCAGAAGTCCCGCAGCGAGCTGCACGAGCCGCAGGAACACCGGAATGACCAAAAGGCACCCAGAAGTGAACCATCAAAAGTGGGGGACAATTTGAGAAAAAGTTGGAAAAAGGTCCAAAATTGTTTAAAAATCCTACCCAGGATGGAGTTCCAGAAGCCCCGCAGCGAGCTGCCCGAGCCGCGGGAACACCGGGAATGACCAAAAGGCACCCAGAAGTGAACCAGCCAAAGTGGGGGACAATTTGATAAAAAGTTGGAAAAAGGTCCGAAATTGATTAAAAATCCTACCCAGGATGGAGTTCCAGAAGCCCCGCAGCGAGCTGCCCGAGCCGCAGGAACACCGGGAATGACCAAAAGATACCCAGGAGTGAACCATCAAAAGTGGGGGACAATTTGAGAAAAAGTTGGAAAAAGGTCCGAAATTGATTAAAAATCCTACCCAGGATGGAGTTCCAGAAGCCCCGCAGCGAGCTGCGCGAGCCCTGGGACCCCCGGGAATGACCAAAAGACACCCAGGAGTGGACCATCGAAAGTGGGAGGGAAATGGAGGGAAAGTCGGAAAAAGGTCCAAAATGGGTTGAAAATCATATGATCCCACCCAGGGTAGAGTTCCACAAGTCCCGCAGCGAGCTGCACGAGCCGCAGGAACACCGGGAATGACAAAAAGGCACCCAGAAGTGAACCATCAAAAGTGGGGGACAATTTGAGAAAAAGTTGGAAAAAGGTCCGAAATTGTTTAAAAATCCTACCCAGGATGGAGTTCCAGAAGCCCCGCAGCGAGCTGCACGAGCCGCAGGAACACCGGGAATGACCAAAAGGCACCCAGAAGTGAACCATCAAAAGTGGGGGACAATTTGAGAAAAAGTTGGAAAAAGGTCCGAAATTGTTTAAAAATCCTACCCAGGATGGAGTTCCAGAAGCCCCGCAGCGAGCTGCGCGAGCTCCGGGACCCCTGGGAATGACCAAAAGATACCCAGGAGTGAACCAGCGAAAGTGGGGGACAATTTGAGAAAAAGTTGGAAAAAGGTCCGAAATTGATTAAAAATCCTACCCAGGATGGAGTTCCAGAAGCCCCGCAGCGAGCTGCCCGAGCCGCAGGAACACCGGGAATGACCAAAAGATACCCAGGAGTGAACCATCAAAAGTGGGGGACAATTTGAGAAAAAGTTGGAAAAAGGTCCGAAATTGATTAAAAATCCTACCCAGGATGGAGTTCCAGAAGCCCCGCAGCGAGCTGCGCGAGCCCTGGGACCCCCGGGAATGACCAAAAGACACCCAGGAGTGGACCATCGAAAGTGGGAGGGAAATGGAGGGAAAGTCGGAAAAAGGTCCAAAATGGGTTGAAAATCATATGATCCCACCCAGGGTAGAGTTCCACAAGTCCCGCAGCGAGCTGCACGAGCCGCAGGAACACCGGGAATGACAAAAAGGCACCCAGAAGTGAACCATCAAAAGTGGGGGACAATTTGAGAAAAAGTTGGAAAAAGGTCCGAAATTGTTTAAAAATCCTACCCAGGATGGAGTTCCAGAAGCCCCGCAGCGAGCTGCGCGAGCCGCAGGAACACCGGGAATGACCAAAAGGCACCCAGAAGTGAACCAGCGAAAGTGGGGGAAAAATGGAGGAAAAGGAGGAAAAAGTGCCAAATTGTTTAAAAATCCTACCCAGGATGGAGTTCCAGAACCCCCGCAGCGAGCTGCACGAGCCGCAGGAACACCGGGAATGACCAAAAGGCACCCAGAAGTGAACCATCAAAAGTGGGGGACAATTTGAGAAAAAGTTGGAAAAAGGTCCGAAATTGATTAAAAATCCTACCCAGGATGGAGTTCCAGAAGCCCCCGCAGCGAGCTGCGCGAGCCGCGGGAACACCGGGAATAAACAAAAGGCACCCAGAAGTGAACCATCAAAAGTGGGGGACAATTTGAGAAAAAGTTGGAAAAAGGTCCGAAATTGATTAAAAATCCTACCCAGGATGGAGTTCCAGAAGCCCCGCAGCGAGCTGCGCGAGCCGCGGGAACACCGGGAATGACCAAAAGGCACCCAGAAGTGAACCATCAAAAGTGGGGGACAATTTGAGAAAAAGTTGGAAAAAGGTCCGAAATTGTTTAAAAATCCTACCCAGGATGGAGTTCCAGAAGTCCCGCAGCGAGCTGCCCGAGCCGCGGGAACACCGGGAATCAACAAAAGGCACCCAGAAGTGAACCAGCGAAAGTGGGGGACAATTTGAGAAAAAGTTGGAAAAAGGTCCGAAATTGTTTAAAAATCCTACCCAGGATGGAGTTCCAGAAGTCCCGCAGCGAGCTGCACGAGCCGCAGGAACACCGGGAATGACCAAAAGGCACCCAGAAGTGAACCATCAAAAGTGGGGGACAATTTGAGAAAAAGTTGGAAAAAGGTCCGAAATTGATTAAAAATCCTACCCAGGATGGAGTTCCACAAGTCCCGCAGCGAGCTGCACGAGCCGCAGGAACACCGGGAATGACCAAAAGGCACCCAGAAGTGAACCAGCGAAAGTGGGGGAAAAATGGAGGAAAAGGAGGAAAAAGTACCAAATTGTTTAAAAATCCTACCCAGGATGGAGTTCCACAAGTCCCGCAGCGAGCTGCACGAGCCGCAGGAACACCGGGAATGACCAAAAGGCACCCAGAAGTGAACCAGCGAAAGTGGGGGAAAAATGGAGGAAAAGGAGGAAAAAGTACAAATTGTTTAAAAATCCTACCCAGGATGGAGTTCCACAAGTCCCGCAGCGAGCTGCACGAGCCGCAGGAACACCGGGAATGACCAAAAGGCACCCAGAAGTGAACCAGCGAAAGTGGGGGAAAAAATGGAGGAAAAGGAGGAAAAAGTACCAAATTGTTTAAAAATCCTACCCAGGATGGAGTTCCACAAGTCCCGCAGCGAGCTGCACGAGCCGCAGGAACACCGGGAATGACCAAAAGGCACCCAGAAGTGAACCAGCGAAAGTGGGGGAAAAATGGAGGAAAAGGAGGAAAAAGTACCAAATTGTTTAAAAATCCTACCCAGGATGGAGTTCCACAAGCCCCGCAGCGAGCTGCACGAGCCGCAGGAACACCGGGAATGACCAAAAGGCACCCAGAAGTGAACCAGCGAAAGTGGGGGAAAAATGGAGGAAAAGGAGGAAAAAAGTACCAAATTGTTTAAAAATCCTACCCAGGATGGAGTTCCACAAGTCCCGCAGCGAGCTGCACGAGCCGCAGGAACACGGGAATGACCAAAAGGCACCCAGAAGTGAACCAGCGAAAGTGGGGGAAAAATGGAGGAAAAGGAGGAAAAAGTACCAAATTGTTTAAAAATCCTACCCAGGATGGAGTTCCACAAGCCCCGCAGCGAGCTGCACGAGCCGCAGGAACACCGGGAATGACCAAAAGGCACCCAGAAGTGAACCAGCGAAAGTGGGGGAAAAATGGAGGAAAAGGAGGAAAAAGTACCAAATTGTTTAAAAATCCTACCCAGGATGGAGTTCCACAAGCCCCGCAGCGAGCTGCACGAGCCGCAGGAACACCGGGAATGACCAAAAGGCACCCAGAAGTGAACCATCAAAAGTGGGGGACAATTTGAGAAAAAGTTGGAAAAAGGTCCGAAATTGTTTAAAAATCCTACCCAGGATGGAGTTCCACAAGTCCCGCAGCGAGCTGCACGAGCCGCAGGAACACCGGGAATGACCAAAAGGCACCCAGAAGTGAACCAGCGAAAGTGGGGGAAAAATGGAGGAAAAGGAGGAAAAAGTACCAAATTGTTTAAAAATCCTACCCAGGATGGAGTTCCACAAGCCCCGCAGCGAGCTGCACGAGCCGCAGGAACACCGGGAATGACCAAAAGGCACCCAGAAGTGAATCATCAAAAGTGGGGGACAATTTGAGAAAAGTTGGAAAAAGGTCCGAAATTGTTTAAAAATCCTACCCAGGATGGAGTTCCACAAGTCCCGCAGCGAGCTGCACGAGCCGCAGGAACACCGGGAATGACCAAAAGGCACCCAGAAGTGAACCATCAAAAGTGGGGGACAATTTGAGAAAAAGTTGGAAAAAGGTCCGAAATTGATTAAAAATCCTACCCAGGATGGAGTTCCAGAAGCCCCGCAGCGAGCTGCCCGAGCCGCAGGAACACCGGGAATGACCAAAAGATACCCAGGAGTGAACCATCAAAAGTGGGGGACAATTTGAGAAAAAGTTGGAAAAAGGTCCGAAATTGATTAAAAATCCTACCCAGGATGGAGTTCCAGAAGCCCCGCAGCGAGCTGCGCGAGCCCTGGGACCCCCGGGAATGACCAAAAGACACCCAGGAGTGGACCATCGAAAGTGGGAGGGAAATGGAGGGAAAGTCGGAAAAAGGTCCAAAATGGGTTGAAAATCATATGATCCCACCCAGGGTAGAGTTCCACAAGTCCCGCAGCGAGCTGCACGAGCCGCAGGAACACCGGGAATGACAAAAAGGCACCCAGAAGTGAACCATCAAAAGTGGGGGACAATTTGAGAAAAAGTTGGAAAAAGGTCCGAAATTGTTTAAAAATCCTACCCAGGATGGAGTTCCAGAAGCCCCGCAGCGAGCTGCACGAGCCGCAGGAACACCGGGAATGACCAAAAGGCACCCAGAAGTGAACCATCAAAAGTGGGGGACAATTTGAGAAAAAGTTGGAAAAAGGTCCGAAATTGTTTAAAAATCCTACCCAGGATGGAGTTCCAGAAGCCCCGCAGCGAGCTGCGCGAGCTCCGGGACCCCTGGGAATGACCAAAAGATACCCAGGAGTGAACCAGCGAAAGTGGGGGACAATTTGAGAAAAAGTTGGAAAAAGGTCCGAAATTGATTAAAAATCCTACCCAGGATGGAGTTCCAGAAGTCCCGCAGCGAGCTGCACGAGCCGCAGGAACACCGGGAATGACCAAAAGGCACCCAGAAGTGAACCATCAAAAGTGGGGGACAATTTGAGAAAGAGTTGGAAAAAAGTCCGAAATTGATTAAAAATCCTACCCAGGATGGAGTTCCAGAAGTCCCGCAGCGAGCTGCACGAGCCGCAGGAACACCGGGAAAGACCAAAAGGCACCCAGGAGTGAACCAGCGAAAGTGGGGGGAAAATGGAGGAAAAGGAGGAAAAAGTACCAAATTGTTTAAAAATCCTACCCAGGATGGAGTTCCAGAAGCCCCGCAGCGAGCTGCACGAGCCGCAGGAACACCGGGAATGACCAAAAGGCACCCAGAAGTGAACCAGCGAAAGTGGGGGACAATTTGAGAAAAAGTTGGAAAAAGGTCCGAAATTGAATAAAAAAATCCTACCCAGGATGGAGTTCCACAAGTCCCGCAGCGAGCTGCACGAGCCGCAGGAACACCGGGAATGACCAAAAGGCACCCAGAAGTGAACCAGCGAAAGTGGGGGACAATTTGAGAAAAAGTTGGAAAAAGGTCCGAAATTGATTAAAAATCCTACCCAGGATGGAGTTCCAGAAGTCCCGCAGCGAGCTGCCCGAGCCGCGGGAACACCGGGAATGACCAAAAGGCACCCAGAAGTGAACCAGCGAAAGTGGGGGGAAAATGGAGGAAAAGGAGGAAAAAGTGCCAAATTGTTTGAAATCCTACCCAGGATGGAGTTCCACAAGTCCCGCAGCGAGCTGCACGAGCCGCAGGAACACCGGGAATGACCAAAAGGCACCCAGAAGTGAACCAGCGAAAGTGGGGGAAAAAAGGAGGAGAAGGAGGAAAAAGTACCAAATTGTTTAAAAATCCTACCCAGGATGGAGTTCCAGAAGTCCCGCAGCGAGCTGCCCGAGCCGCGGGAACACCGAGAATCAACAAAAGGCACCCAGAAGTGAACCAGCGAAAGTGGGGGACAATTTGAGAAAAAGTTGGAAAAAGGTCCGAAATTGTTTAAAAATCCTACCCAGGATGGAGTTCCAGAAGCCCCGCAGCGAGCTGCGCGAGCCCTGGGACCCCCGGGAATGACCAAAAGACACCCAGGAGTGGACCATCGAAAGTGGGAGGGAAATGGAGGGAAAGTCGGAAAAAAGGTCCAAAATGGGTTGAAAATCATATGATCCCACCCAGGGTAGAGTTCCACAAGTCCCGCAAAGAGCTGCACGAGCCGCAGGAACACCGGGAATGACCAAAAGGCACCCAGAAGTGAACCATCAAAAGTGGGGGACAATTTGAGAAAAAGTTGGAAAAAGGTCCGAAATTGTTTAAAAATCCTACCCAGGATGGAGTTCCAGAAGCCCCGCAGAGAGCTGCACGAGCCGCAGGAACACCGGGAATGACCAAAAGGCACCCAGAAGTGAACCATCAAAAGTGGGGGACAATTTGAGAAAAAGTTGGAAAAAGGTCCGAAATTGTTTAAAAATCCTACCCAGGATGGAGTTCCAGAAGCCCCGCAGCGAGCTGCACGAGCCGCGGGAACACCGGGAATGACCAAAAGGCACCCAGGAGTGAACCAGCCAAAGTGGGGGACAATTTGAGAAAAAGTTGGAAAAAGGTCCGAAATTGTTTAAAAATCCTACCCAGGATGGAGTTCCAGAAGCCCCGCAGCGAGCTGCACGAGCCGCAGGAACACCGGGAATGACCAAAAGGCACCCAGAAGTGAACCATCAAAAGTGGGGGACAATTTGAGAAAAAGTTGGAAAAAGGTCCGAAATTGTTTAAAAATCCTACCCAGGATGGAGTTCCAGAAGCCCCGCAGCGAGCTGCCCGAGCCGCGGGAACACCGGGAATGACCAAAAGACACCCAGGAGTGGACCATCGAAAGTGGGAGGGAAATGGAGGGAAAGTCGGAAAAAGGTCCAAAATGGGTTGAAAATCATATGATCCCACCCAGGGTAGAGTTCCACAAGTCCCGCAGCGAGCTGCACGAGCCGCAGGAACACCGGGAATGACCAAAAGGCACCCAGAAGTGAACCAGCGAAAGTGGGGGGAAAATGGAGAAAAAGGAGGAAAAAGTGCCAAATTGTTTAAAAATCCTACCCAGGATGGAGTTCCAGAAGTCCCGCAGCGAGCTGCACGAGCCGCAGGAACACCGGGAATGACCAAAAGGCACCCAGAAGTGAACCATCAAAAGTGGGGGTAAAAATCCTACCCAGGATGGAGTTCCAGAAGCCCCGCAGCGAGCTGCACGAGCCGCAGGAACACCGGGAATGACCAAAAGGCACCCAGGAGTGAACCAGCCAAAGTGGGGGACAATTTGAGAAAAAGTTGGAAAAAGGTCCGAAATTGATTAAAAATCCTACCCAGGATGGAGTTCCAGAAGCCCCGCAGCGAGCTGCACGAGCCGCAGGAACACCGGGAATGACCAAAAGGCACCCAGAAGTGAACCAGCGAAAGTGGGGGAAAAATGGAGGAAAAGGAGGAAAAAGTACCAAATTGTTTAAAAATCCTACCCAGGATGGAGTTCCACAAGTCCCGCAGCGAGCTGCACGAGCCGCAGGAACACCGGGAATGACCAAAAGGCACCCAGAAGTGAACCAGCGAAAGTGGGGGACAATTTGAGAAAAAGTTGGAAAAAGGTCCGAAATTGATTAAAAATCCTACCCAGGATGGAGTTCCACAAGTCCCGCAGCGAGCTGCCCAAGCCGCGGGAACACCGGGAATGACCAAAAGGCACCCAGAAGTGAACCAGCGAAAGTGGGGGGGAAAAATGGAGGAAAAGGAGGAAAAAGTTCCAAATTGTTTAAAAATCCTACCCAGGATGGAGTTCCAGAAGTCCCGCAGCGAGCTGCACGAGCCGCGGGAACACCGGGAATGACCAAAAGGCACCCAGAAGTGAACCATCAAAAGTGGGGGACAATTTGAGAAAAAGTTGGAAAAAGGTCCGAAATTATTTAAAAATCCTACCCAGGATGGAGTTCCACAACTCCCGCAAAGAGCTGCACGAGCCGCAGGAACACCGGGAATGACCAAAAGGCACCCAGAAGTGAACCAGCGAAAGTGGGGGAAAAATGGAGGAAAAGGAGGAAAAAGTACCAAATTGTTTAAAAATCCTACCAGGATGGAGTTCCAGAAGTCCCGCAGCGAGCTGCACGAGCCGCAGGAACACCGATAATGAACAAAAGGCACCCAGAAGTGAACCAGCGAAAGTGGGGGAAAAATGGAGGAAAAGGAGGAAAAAGTACCAAATTGTTTAAAAATCCTACCCAGGATGGAGTTCCAGAAGCCCCGCAGCGAGCTGCACGAGCCGCAGGAACACCGGGAATGACCAAAAGGCACCCAGAAGTGAACCAGCGAAAGTGGGGGACAATTTGAGAAAAAGTTGGAAAAAGGTCCGAAATTGATTAAAAATCCTACCCAGGATGGAGTTCCAGAAGCCCCGCAGCGAGCTGCCCGAGCCGCGGGAACACCGGGAATGACCAAAAGGCACCCAGAAGTGAACCAGCGAAAGTGGGGGGAAAATGGAGAAAAAGGAGGAAAAAGTGCCAAATTGTTTAAAAATCCTACCCAGGATGGAGTTCCAGAAGTCCCGCAGCGAGCTGCACGAGCCGCAGGAACACCGGGAATGACCAAAAGGCACCCAGAAGTGAACCAGCGAAAGTGGGGGAAAAATGGAGGAAAAGGAGGAAAAAGTGCCAAATTGTTTAAAAATCCTACCCAGGATGGAGTTCCAGAAGTCCCGCAGCGAGCTGCACGAGCCGCAGGAACACCGATAATGAACAAAAGGCACCCAGAAGTGAACCAGCGAAAGTGGGGGGAAAATGGAGGAAAAGGAGGAAAAAGTACCAAATTGTTTAAAAATCCTACCCAGGATGGAGTTCCAGAAGTCCCGCAGCGAGCTGCACGAGCCGCAGGAACACCGGGAATGACCAAAAGGCACCCAGAAGTGAACGAGCGAAAGTGGGGGAAAAAATGGAGGAAAAGGAGGAAAAAGTGCCAAATTGTTTAAAAATCCTACCCAGGATGGAGTTCCACAAGTCCCGCAAAGAGCTGCACGAGCCGCAGGAACACCGGGAATGACCAAAAGGCACCCAGAAGTGAACCAGCGAAAGTGGGGGAAAAATGGAGGAAAAGGAGGAAAAAGTGCCAAATTGTTTAAAAATCCTACCCAGGATGGAGTTCCAGAAGTCCCGCAACGAGCTGCACGAGCCGCAGGAACACCGGGAATGACCAAAAGGCACCCAGAAGTGAACCATCAAAAGTGGGGGACAATTTGAGAAAAAGTTGGAAAAAGGTCCGAAATTGATTAAAAATCCTACCCAGGATGGAGTTCCAGAAGCCCCGCAGCGAGCTGCGCGAGCCGCAGGAACACCGGGAATGACCAAAAGGCACCCAGAAGTGAACCAGCGAAAGTGGGGGTAAAATGGAGGAAAAGGAGGAAAAAGTGCCAAATTGTTTAAAAATCCTACCCAGGATGGAGTTCCAGAAGTCCCGCAGCGAGCTGCACGAGCCGCAGGAACACCGGGAATGACCAAAAGGCACCCAGAAGTGAACCAGCGAAAGTGGGGGTAAAATGGAGGAAAAGGAGGAAAAAGTGCCAAATTGTTTAAAAATCCTACCCAGGATGGAGTTCCAGAAGTCCCGCAGCGAGCTGCACGAGCCGCAGGAACACCGGGAATGACCAAAAGGCACCCAGAAGTGAACCAGCGAAAGTGGGGGAAAAATGGAGGAAAAGGAGGAAAAAGTGCCAAATTGTTTAAAAATCCTACCCAGGATGGAGTTCCAGAAGTCCCGCAGCGAGCTGCACGAGCCGCAGGAACACCGATAATGAACAAAAGGCACCCAGAAGTGAACCAGCGAAAGTGGGAGGGAAATGGAGGGAAAGTCGGAAAAAGGTCCAAAATGGGTTGAAAATCATATGATCCCACCCAGGGTAGAGTTCCACAAGTCCCGCAGCGAGCTGCACGAGCCGCAGGAACACCGGGAATGACCAAAAGGCACCCAGAAGTGAACCAGCGAAAGTGGGGGGAAAATGGAGAAAAAGGAGGAAAAAGTGCCAAATTGTTTAAAAATCCTACCCAGGATGGAGTTCCAGAAGCCCCGCAGCGAGCTGCACGAGCCGCAGGAACACCGGGAATGACCAAAAGGCACCCAGAAGTGAACCATCAAAAGTGGGGGACAATTTGAGAAAAAGTTGGAAAAAGGTCCGAAATTGTTTAAAAATCCTACCCAGGATGGAGTTCCAGAAGCCCCGCAGCGAGCTGCACGAGCCGCGGGAACACCGGGAATGACCAAAAGGCACCCAGGAGTGAACCAGCCAAAGTGGGGGACAATTTGAGAAAAAGTTGGAAAAAGGTCCGAAATTGTTTAAAAATCCTACCCAGGATGGAGTTCCAAAAGCCCCGCAGCGAGCTGCACGAGCCGCAGGAACACCGGGAATGACCAAAAGGCACCCAGAAGTGAACCATCAAAAGTGGGGGACAATTTGAGAAAAAGTTGGAAAAAGGTCCGAAATTGTTTAAAAATCCTACCCAGGATGGAGTTCCAGAAGCCCCGCAGCGAGCTGCCCGAGCCGCGGGAACACCGGGAATGACCAAAAGACACCCAGGAGTGGACCATCGAAAGTGGGAGGGAAATGGAGGGAAAGTCGGAAAAAGGTCCAAAATGGGTTGAAAATCATATGATCCCACCCAGGGTAGAGTTCCACAAGTCCCGCAGCGAGCTGCACGAGCCGCAGGAACACCGGGAATGACCAAAAGGCACCCAGAAGTGAACCAGCGAAAGTGGGGGGAAAATGGAGAAAAAGGAGGAAAAAGTGCCAAATTGTTTAAAAATCCTACCCAGGATGGAGTTCCAGAAGTCCCGCAGCGAGCTGCACGAGCCGCAGGAACACCGGGAATGACCAAAAGGCACCCAGAAGTGAACCAGCGAAAGTGGGGGGAAAATGGAGGAAAAGGAGGAAAAAGTACCAAATTGTTTAAAAATCCTACCCAGGATGGAGTTCCAGAAGTCCCGCAGCGAGCTGCACGAGCCGCAGGAACACCGGGAATGACCAAAAGGCACCCAGAAGTGAACCAGCGAAAGTGGGGGACAATTTGAGAAAAAGTTGGAAAAAGGTCCGAAATTGAATAAAAAAATCCTACCCAGGATGGAGTTCCAGAAGCCCCGCAACAAGCTGCACGAGCCGCAGGAACACCGGGAATGACCAAAAGGCACCCAGAAGTGAACCAGCGAAAGTGGGGGGAAAATGGAGGAAAAGGAGGAAAAAGTGCCAAATTGTTTGAAATCCTACCCAGGATGGAGTTCCACAAGTCCCGCAGCGAGCTGCACGAGCCGCAGGAACACCGGGAATGACCAAAAGGCACCCAGAAGTGAACCAGCGAAAGTGGGGGAAAAATGGAGGAGAAGGAGGAAAAAGTACCAAATTGTTTAAAAATCCTACCCAGGATGGAGTTCCAGAAGTCCCGCAGCGAGCTGCCCGAGCCGCGGGAACACCGAGAATCAACAAAAGGCACCCAGAAGTGAACCAGCGAAAGTGGGGGACAATTTGAGAAAAAGTTGGAAAAAGGTCCGAAATTGTTTAAAAATCCTACCCAGGATGGAGTTCCAGAATTCCCGCAGCGAGCTGTGCGAGCCGCGGGAACACCGGGAATGACCAAAAGACACCCAGGAGTGGACCATCGAAAGTGGGAGGGAAATGGAGGGAAAGTCGGAAAAAGGTCCAAAATGGGTTGAAAATCATATGATCCCACCCAGGGTAGAGTTCCACAAGTCCCGCAGCGAGCTGCACGAGCCGCAGGAACACCGGGAATGACCAAAAGGCACCCAGAAGTGAACCAGCGAAAGTGGGGGAAAAATGGAGGAGAAGGAGGAAAAAGTACCAAATTGTTTAAAAATCCTACCCAGGATGGAGTTCCAGAAGCCCCGCAGCGAGCTGCACGAGCCGCGGGAACACCGGGAATGACCAAAAGGCACCCAGGAGTGAACCAGCCAAAGTGGGGGACAATTTGAGAAAAAGTTGGAAAAAGGTCCGAAATTGTTTAAAAATCCTACCCAGGATGGAGTTCCAGAAGCCCCGCAGCGAGCTGCACGAGCCGCAGGAACACCGGGAATGACCAAAAGGCACCCAGAACTGAACCATCAAAAGTGGGGGACAATTTGAGAAAAAGTTGGAAAAAGGTCCGAAATTGTTTAAAAATCCTACCCAGGATGGAGTTCCAGAAGCCCCGCAGCGAGCTGCCCGAGCCGCGGGAACACCGGGAATGACCAAAAGACACCCAGGAGTGGACCATCGAAAGTGGGAGGGAAATGGAGGGAAAGTCGGAAAAAGGTCCAAAATGGGTTGAAAATCATATGATCCCACCCAGGGTAGAGTTCCACAAGTCCCGCAGCGAGCTGCGCGAGCCGCGGGAACACCGGGAATGACCAAAAGGCACCCAGAAGTGAACCATCAAAAGTGGGGGACAATTTGAGAAAGAGTTGGAAAAAAGTCCGAAATTGATTAAAAATCCTACCCAGGATGGAGTTCCAGAAGTCCCGCAGCGAGCTGCACGAGCCGCAGGAACACCGGGAATGACCAAAAGGCACCCAGAAGTGAACCATCAAAAGTGGGGGACAATTTGAGAAAGAGTTGGAAAAAAGTCCGAAATTGATTAAAAATCCTACCCAGGATGGAGTTCCAGAAGTCCCGCAGCGAGCTGCACGAGCCGCAGGAACACCGGGAAAGACCAAAAGGCACCCAGAAGTGAACCATCAAAAGTGGGGGACAATTTGAGAAAAAGTTGGAAAAAGGTCCGAAATTGTTTAAAAATCCTACCCAGGATGGAGTTCCAGAAGTCCCGCAGCGAGCTGCACGAGCCGCAGGAACACCGGGAATGACCAAAAGGCACCCAGAAGTGAACCAGCGAAAGTGGGGGAAAAATGGAGGAAAAGGAGGAAAAAGTACCAAATTGTTTAAAAATCCTACCCAGGATGGAGTTCCACAAGCCCCGCAGCGAGCTGCACGAGCCGCAGGAACACCGGGAATGACCAAAAGGCACCCAGAAGTGAACCATCAAAAGTGGGGGACAATTTGAGAAAAAGTTGGAAAAAGGTCCGAAATTGTTTAAAAATCCTACCCAGGATGGAGTTCCACAAGTCCCGCAGCGAGCTGCACGAGCCGCAGGAACACCGGGAATGACCAAAAGGCACCCAGAAGTGAACCAGCGAAAGTGGGGGAAAAATGGAGGAAAAGGAGGAAAAAGTACCAAATTGTTTAAAAATCCTACCCAGGATGGAGTTCCACAAGCCCCGCAGCGAGCTGCACGAGCCGCAGGAACACCGGGAATGACCAAAAGGCACCCAGAAGTGAACCATCAAAAGTGGGGGACAATTTGAGAAAAAGTTGGAAAAAGGTCCGAAATTGTTTAAAAATCCTACCCAGGATGGAGTTCCACAAGTCCCGCAGCGAGCTGCACGAGCCGCAGGAACACCGGGAATGACCAAAAGGCACCCAGAAGTGAACCATCAAAAGTGGGGGACAATTTGAGAAAAAGTTGGAAAAAGGTCCGAAATTGATTAAAAATCCTACCCAGGATGGAGTTCCAGAAGCCCCGCAGCGAGCTGCCCGAGCCGCAGGAACACCGGGAATGACCAAAAGATACCCAGGAGTGAACCATCAAAAGTGGGGGACAATTTGAGAAAAAGTTGGAAAAAGGTCCGAAATTGATTAAAAATCCTACCCAGGATGGAGTTCCAGAAGCCCCGCAGCGAGCTGCGCGAGCCCTGGGACCCCCGGGAATGACCAAAAGACACCCAGGAGTGGACCATCGAAAGTGGGAGGGAAATGGAGGGAAAGTCGGAAAAAGGTCCAAAATGGGTTGAAAATCATATGATCCCACCCAGGGTAGAGTTCCACAAGTCCCGCAGCGAGCTGCACGAGCCGCAGGAACACCGGGAATGACAAAAAGGCACCCAGAAGTGAACCATCAAAAGTGGGGGACAATTTGAGAAAAAGTTGGAAAAAGGTCCGAAATTGTTTAAAAATCCTACCCAGGATGGAGTTCCAGAAGCCCCGCAGCGAGCTGCACGAGCCGCAGGAACACCGGGAATGACCAAAAGGCACCCAGAAGTGAACCATCAAAAGTGGGGGACAATTTGAGAAAAAGTTGGAAAAAGGTCCGAAATTGTTTAAAAATCCTACCCAGGATGGAGTTCCAGAAGCCCCGCAGCGAGCTGCGCGAGCCGCAGGAACACCGGGAATGACCAAAAGGCACCCAGAAGTGAACCAGCGAAAGTGGGGGAAAAATGGAGGAAAAGGAGGAAAAAGTACCAAATTGTTTAAAAATCCTACCCAGGATGGAGTTCCAGAAGCCCCGCAGCGAGCTGCACGAGCCGCAGGAACACCGGGAATGACCAAAAGGCACCCAGAAGTGAACCAGCGAAAGTGGGGGAAAAATGGAGGAAAAGGAGGAAAAAGTGCCAAATTGTTTAAAAATCCTACCCAGGATGGAGTTCCAGAAGCCCCGCAGCGAGCTGCCCGAGCCGCAGGAACACCGGGAATGACCAAAAGGCACCCAGAAGTGAACCATCAAAAGTGGGGGAAAAATGGAGGAAAAGGAGGAAAAAGTACCAAATTGTTTACAAATCCTACCCAGGATGGAGTTCCACAAGTCCCGCAAAGAGCTGCACGAGCCGCAGGAACACCGATAATGAACAAAAGGCACCCAGAAGTGAACCAGCGAAAGTGGGGGAAAATGGAGGAAAAGGAGGAAAAAGTACCAAATTGTTTAAAAATCCTACCCAGGATGGAGTTCCACAAGTCCCGCAAAGAGCTGCACGAGCCGCGGGAACACCGGGAATGACCAAAAGGCACCCAGAAGTGAACCATCAAATATGGGGGAAAAATGGAGGAAAAGGAGGAAAAAGTGCCAAATTGTTTAAAAATCCTACCCAGGATGGAGTTCCAGAAGTCCAGCAGCGAGCTGCACGAGCCGCAGGAACACCGGGAATGACCAAAAGGCACCCAGAAGTGAACCAGCGAAAGTGGGGGAAAAATGGAGGAAAAGGAGGAAAAAGTGCCAAATTGTTTAAAAATCCTACCCAGGATGGAGTTCCAGAAGCCCCGCAGCGAGCTGCACGAGCCGCAGGAACACCGGGAATGACCAAAAGGCACCCAGAAGTGAACCAGCGAAAGTGGGGGAAAAATGGAGGAAAAGGAGGAAAAAGTGCCAAATTGTTTAAAAATCCTACCCAGGATGGAGTTCCAGAAGCCCCGCAGCGAGCTGCCCGAGCCGCAGGAACACCGGGAATGACCAAAAGGCACCCAGAAGTGAACCATCAAAAGTGGGGGAAAAATGGAGGAAAAGGAGGAAAAAGTACCAAATTGTTTACAAATCCTACCCAGGATGGAGTTCCAGAAGCCCCGCAGCGAGCTGCGCGAGCCGCGGGACCCCCGGGAATGACCAAAAGAGACCCAGGAGTGGACCATCGAAAGTGGGAGGGAAATGGAGGGAAAGTCGGAAAAAGGTCCAAAATGGGTTGAAAATCATATGATCCCACCCAGGGTAGAGTTCCACAAGTCCCGCAGCGAGCTGCACGAGCCGCAGGAACACCGGGAATGACCAAAAGGCACCCAGAAGTGAACCAGCGAAAGTGGAGGAAAAATGGAGGAAAAGGAGGAAAAAGGTCCGAAATTGTTTAAAAATCCTACCCAGGATGGAGTTCCAGAAGTCCCGCAGCGAGCTGCACGAGCCGCGGGAACACCGGGAATGACCAAAAGGCACCCAGAAGTGAACCATCAAAAGTGGGGGACAATTTGAGAAAAAGTTGGAAAAAGGTCCGAAATTGATTAAAAATCCTACCCAGGATGGAGTTCCAGAAGTCCCGCAGCGAGCTGCGCGAGCTCCGGGGCCCCCGGGAATGACCAAAAGATACCCAGGAGTGAACCAGCCAAAGTGGGGGACAAATGGAAGAAAAGCCGGGCCAAGTCCAAAAAAGTTGGATTTTTTGCCAAAGTGTCAACATGCGTGATTTTGTCAGAGTGTCCACTTTTGGGATTTTTTCTAAGTCCAACAACGAGAGAGGCCTGGCCTCCAGCCTGTCTAGCCTCTTCCATGAGACACTTAGAAAAAATCCCGTGCAAAAAAAGTGGATTTTTTCTAAGTGTCAAGGAGGGTGTCGCTTCCAGAAGGCCCACCTGCCTTGGATCGACACCCGGTTAAGAAACATGGAAAAAGTCCCTCTATTTGATGGAAGTCAGCAACAAAAAGCTGGATTTTTTCTAAGTGTAAAAGTTGGGATTTTTTCCAAGTGTCAATTTATATAGTCGGGATTTTTTCTAAGTGTCAACTTGTAAAGTGGGGATTTTTTTCCAAGTGTCAACCTGTAAAGTGGGGATTTTTTTCCAAGTGTCCACTTTTGGTTCACCATGCCTTCCAGAGTCAAAGAAGCCCCCGAGTGAGACCCAAAAAACCGGGCCGAGTGATGTCATTTGGGGCCCTATTTTCAGTCATTTTGTGGGATTTCGGTGACGCCGAGGAGGGAAGCAGGTGTTCCGGGAGGGGGGGTGCCTGTCCCTTTAAGAAGGCCGGCTTGCCGTGGATCTACACCCGGGTAGGGAATTCAAAATAGGTCCCTCTATTTGCTGGAAGTCAGCACAAAAAAGCTGGAAATATGACAGGAAAAAAAAAAAAAAGAAGAAGCTGCAATGATGGCAGAGTGTCCATGTTGCTGTCCCGTTAAGAAGGCCGGCTTGCCGTGGATCTCCACCCGGGTGGGGAATTCCAAATAGGTCCCTCTATTTGCTGGAAGTGCCCCCCCAAAAAGCTGTCCATTTCCCCAAGTTTTTAAGGAGGGAAAAGCCACTTTAAGCCTAAAAAGGAAAGCGGGGATTTGGAGCCCTCCGGTGGACTTCCGCCGCCGCTGCACCCTTAGAAGAAAAAGCTGCACTTATGGCAGAGTGTCCATGTGCCTGTGCCTTTAGGAAGGCCGGCTTGCCGTGGTTCTGCACCAGGGTAGGGAATTCAAAATAGGTCCCTCTATCTGCTGGAAGTGCCCCCCCAAAAAGCTGTCCATTTCCCCAAGTTTTTAAGGAGGGAAAAGCCACTTTAAGCCTAAAAAGGAAAGCGGGGATTTGGAGCCCTCCGGTGGACTTCCGCCGCCGCTGCACCCATCCAAAAATGCATGATTTCCAAGTGCGCCTTATTGAGAGAGTCCAGACTTATAAAGGGAAACAAAAACCAGGGTTGGGGTTGGATGCATCACACTGTAAGTCTCGGCTGCAGCCAGAAGCAAGTATTAAAAAGATAGACATCAACCATCATTTAAAAAGGGGAAAACAAATCCATTCATAAATAAATCATATCCAAATTTTAAAAAGAGGCAGCAGAAAATAGGCATGATAAACAAAGAGGGCTGGGGTTTGGAGGAGGGCAAAATGTCCCGCAGCCGGCCGCCCGAGTTCCGGGACGCCCAGCACGTCCATAACGCACCCCGCAAAGTCAAACTGGAAGTGGAGGGGAAAACAGCTGGGAAAGAAGTTAAATGTCCTCAAAGTGTTCCAAAATCAGTCCCACGAGTCCCGCAGCTGGCCACCCGAGTCCAGGGAAGCCCGGCACCTCCGTAACAAGGCCTGCAAAGTCACACTGCAAGTGGGGGAGAAAAGCTGGCATAGTAGCCAAAAGTCCTCAAAGTGTTCAAAAATCAGTCCCCCACCAGCCCCGCAGCTGGCCACCCGAGTCCAGGGACGCCCGGCACAGCCGTAACGCACCCCGCAAAGTCAAACTGCAAGTGGGGGAGAAAAGCTGGGAAAAAAAGCCAAAAGTCCTCAAAGTTTTCAAAATCCGCACCCGGGACTGAGTCCAGCAAGTCCCCCCGGTCCCAAAAAGGCCATTTTTTTTCAAAAAATACCCAGAAAATCCGGGGGCCGGATTTCGGAATCCGGCGTACCGCTTTCGGCCCGCGTGCCCTAGATTGGAGACCAATGTCAAAAATGGACGCCGGTCGGGTATTTTTTTCCTTGGGGTCTATAGAGAGTAAATCCGGAGGAAAATTGGCCTTACAAGCAAAGGGAGGGATTTTAGGGGGCATAACGTCCAGCCGCGTGCCTCCCGGGTCCCGGGGAAGAAAAAGTCCAGAAAACTCATAAAATCATGCCCAGCATGGAGATCCACAAGTCCCGCCGCAGGCCCGAGGCTTCCCGGGTCCCGGGAATGACCAAAAGACACCCAGGAGTGGACCATCGAAAGTGGGAGGGAAATGGAGGGAAAGTCGGAAAAAGGTCCAAAATGGGTTGAAAATCATATGATCCCACCCAGGGTAGAGTTCCACAAGTCCTGCAGCGAGCTGCACGAGCCGCAGGAACACCGGGAATGACCAAAAGGCACCCAGAAGTGAACCAGCGAAAGTGGGGGAAAAATGGAGGAAAAGTCGGGAAAAAGTGCCAAATTGTTTAAAAATCCTACCCAGGATGGAGTTCCAGAAGCCCCGCAGCGAGCTGCACGAGCCGCGGGAACACCGGGAATGACCAAAAGGCACCCAGAAGTGAACCAGCGAAAGTGGGGGGAAAATGGAGGAAAAGGAGGAGAAAGTACCAAATTGTTTAAAAATCCTACCCAGGATGGAGTTCCACAAGTCCCGCAGCGAGCTGCACGAGCCGCAGGAACACCGGGAATGACCAAAAGGCACCCAGAAGTGAACCATCAAAAGTGGGGGACAATTTGAAAAAAAGTTGGAAAAAGGTCCGAAATTGATTAAAAATCCTACCCAGGATGGAGTTCCACAAGTCCCGCAAAGAGCTGCACGAGCCGCGGGAACACCGGGAATGACCAAAAGGCACCCAGGAGTGAACCAGCCAAAGTGGGGGACAATTTGAGAAAAACTTGGAAAAAGGTCCCAAATTGTTTAAAAATCCTACCAGGATGGAGTTCCAGAAGTCCCGCAGCGAGCTGCACGAGCCGCAGGAACACCGGGAATGACCAAAAGGCACCCAGAAGTGAACCAGCGAAAGTGGGGGAAAATGGAGGAAAAGGAGGAAAAAGTACCAAATTGTTTAAAAATCCTACCCAGGATGGAGTTCCACAAGTCCCGCAGCGAGCTGCACGAGCCGCAGGAACACCGGGAATGACCAAAAGGCACCCAGAAGTGAACCATCAAAAGTGGGGGACAATTTGAGAAAAAGTTGGAAAAAGGTCCGAAATTGATTAAAAATCCTACCCAGGATGGAGTTCCAGAAGCCCCGCAGCGAGCTGCCCGAGCCGCAGGAACACCGGGAATGACCAAAAGATACCCAGGAGTGAACCATCAAAAGTGGGGGACAATTTGAGAAAAAGTTGGAAAAAGGTCCGAAATTGATTAAAAATCCTACCCAGGATGGAGTTCCAGAAGCCCCGCAGCGAGCTGCGCGAGCCCTGGGACCCCCGGGAATGACCAAAAGACACCCAGGAGTGGACCATCGAAAGTGGGAGGGAAATGGAGGGAAAGTCGGAAAAAGGTCCAAAATGGGTTGAAAATCATATGATCCCACCCAGGGTAGAGTTCCACAAGTCCCGCAGCGAGCTGCACGAGCCGCAGGAACACCGGGAATGACAAAAAGGCACCCAGAAGTGAACCATCAAAAGTGGGGGACAATTTGAGAAAAAGTTGGAAAAAGGTCCGAAATTGTTTAAAAATCCTACCCAGGATGGAGTTCCAGAAGCCCCGCAGCGAGCTGCACGAGCCGCAGGAACACCGGGAATGACCAAAAGGCACCCAGAAGTGAACCATCAAAAGTGGGGGACAATTTGAGAAAAAGTTGGAAAAAGGTCCGAAATTGTTTAAAAATCCTACCCAGGATGGAGTTCCAGAAGCCCCGCAGCGAGCTGCGCGAGCTCCGGGACCCCTGGGAATGACCAAAAGATACCCAGGAGTGAACCAGCGAAAGTGGGGGACAATTTGAGAAAAAGTTGGAAAAAGGTCCGAAATTGATTAAAAATCCTACCCAGGATGGAGTTCCAGAAGTCCCGCAGCGAGCTGCACGAGCCGCAGGAACACCGGGAATGACCAAAAGGCACCCAGAAGTGAACCATCAAAAGTGGGGGACAATTTGAGAAAGAGTTGGAAAAAAGTCCGAAATTGATTAAAAATCCTACCCAGGATGGAGTTCCAGAAGTCCCGCAGCGAGCTGCACGAGCCGCAGGAACACCGGGAATGACCAAAAGGCACCCAGAAGTGAACCATCAAAAGTGGGGGACAATTTGAGAAAGAGTTGGAAAAAAGTCCGAAATTGATTAAAAATCCTACCCAGGATGGAGTTCCAGAAGTCCCGCAGCGAGCTGCACGAGCCGCAGGAACACCGGGAAAGACCAAAAGGCACCCAGGAGTGAACCAGCGAAAGTGGGGGGAAAATGGAGGAAAAGGAGGAAAAAGTACCAAATTGTTTAAAAATCCTACCCAGGATGGAGTTCCAGAAGCCCCGCAGCGAGCTGCACGAGCCGCAGGAACACCGGGAATGACCAAAAGGCACCCAGAAGTGAACCAGCGAAAGTGGGGGACAATTTGAGAAAAAGTTGGAAAAAGGTCCGAAATTGAATAAAAAAATCCTACCCAGGATGGAGTTCCACAAGTCCCGCAGCGAGCTGCACGAGCCGCAGGAACACCGGGAATGACCAAAAGGCACCCAGAAGTGAACCAGCGAAAGTGGGGGACAATTTGAGAAAAAGTTGGAAAAAGGTCCGAAATTGATTAAAAATCCTACCCAGGATGGAGTTCCAGAAGCCCCGCGACAAGCTGCACGAGCCGCAGGAACACCGGGAATGACCAAAAGGCACCCAGAAGTGAACCAGCGAAAGTGGGGGGAAAATGGAGGAAAAGGAGGAAAAAGTGCCAAATTGTTTGAAATCCTACCCAGGATGGAGTTCCACAAGTCCCGCAGCGAGCTGCACGAGCCGCAGGAACACCGGGAATGACCAAAAGGCACCCAGAAGTGAACCAGCGAAAGTGGGGGAAAAAAGGAGGAGAAGGAGGAAAAAGTACCAAATTGTTTAAAAATCCTACCCAGGATGGAGTTCCAGAAGTCCCGCAGCGAGCTGCCCGAGCCGCGGGAACACCGAGAATCAACAAAAGGCACCCAGAAGTGAACCAGCGAAAGTGGGGGACAATTTGAGAAAAAGTTGGAAAAAGGTCCGAAATTGTTTAAAAATCCTACCCAGGATGGAGTTCCAGAAGCCCCGCAGCGAGCTGCGCGAGCCCTGGGACCCCCGGGAATGACCAAAAGACACCCAGGAGTGGACCATCGAAAGTGGGAGGGAAATGGAGGGAAAGTCGGAAAAAGGTCCAAAATGGGTTGAAAATCATATGATCCCACCCAGGGTAGAGTTCCACAAGTCCTGCAGCGAGCTGCACGAGCCGCAGGAACACCGGGAATGACCAAAAGGCACCCAGAAGTGAACCAGCGAAAGTGGGGGAAAAATGGAGGAAAAGTCGGGAAAAAGTGCCAAATTGTTTAAAAATCCTACCCAGGATGGAGTTCCAGAAGCCCCGCAGCGAGCTGCACGAGCCGCGGGAACACCGGGAATGACCAAAAGGCACCCAGAAGTGAACCAGCGAAAGTGGGGGGAAAATGGAGGAAAAGGAGGAGAAAGTACCAAATTGTTTAAAAATCCTACCCAGGATGGAGTTCCACAAGTCCCGCAGCGAGCTGCACGAGCCGCAGGAACACCGGGAATGACCAAAAGGCACCCAGAAGTGAACCATCAAAAGTGGGGGACAATTTGAAAAAAAGTTGGAAAAAGGTCCGAAATTGATTAAAAATCCTACCCAGGATGGAGTTCCACAAGTCCCGCAAAGAGCTGCACGAGCCGCGGGAACACCGGGAATGACCAAAAGGCACCCAGGAGTGAACCAGCCAAAGTGGGGGACAATTTGAGAAAAACTTGGAAAAAGGTCCCAAATTGTTTAAAAATCCTACCAGGATGGAGTTCCAGAAGTCCCGCAGCGAGCTGCACGAGCCGCAGGAACACCGGGAATGACCAAAAGGCACCCAGAAGTGAACCAGCGAAAGTGGGGGAAAATGGAGGAAAAGGAGGAAAAAGTACCAAATTGTTTAAAAATCCTACCCAGGATGGAGTTCCACAAGTCCCGCAGCGAGCTGCACGAGCCGCAGGAACACCGGGAATGACCAAAAGGCACCCAGAAGTGAACCATCAAAAGTGGGGGACAATTTGAGAAAAAGTTGGAAAAAGGTCCGAAATTGTTTAAAAATCCTACCCAGGATGGAGTTCCAGAAGCCCCGCAGCGAGCTGCACGAGCCGCGGGAACACCGGGAATGACCATAAGGCACCCAGGAGTGAACCAGCCAAAGTGGGGGACAATTTGAGAAAAAGTTGGAAAAAGGTCCGAAATTGTTTAAAAATCCTACCCAGGATGGAGTTCCAGAAGCCCCGCAGCGAGCTGCACGAGCCGCAGGAACACCGGGAATGACCAAAAGGCACCCAGAAGTGAACCATCAAAAGTGGGGGACAATTTGAGAAAAAGTTGGAAAAAGGTCCGAAATTGTTTAAAAATCCTATCCAGGATGGAGTTCCAGAAGCCCCGCAGCGAGCTGCCCGAGCCGCGGGAACACCGGGAATGACCAAAAGACACCCAGGAGTGGACCATCGAAAGTGGGAGGGAAATGGAGGGAAAGTCGGAAAAAGGTCCAAAATGGGTTGAAAATCATATGATCCCACCCAGGGTAGAGTTCCACAAGTCCCGCAGCGAGCTGCACGAGCCGCAGGAACACCGGGAATGACCAAAAGGCACCCAGAAGTGAACCAGCGAAAGTGGGGGGAAAATGGAGAAAAAGGAGGAAAAAGTGCCAAATTGTTTAAAAATCCTACCCAGGATGGAGTTCCAGAAGTCCCGCAGCGTGCTGCACGAGCCGCAGGAACACCGGGAATGACCAAAAGGCACCCAGAAGTGAACCATCAAAAGTGGGGGACAATTTGAGAAAAAGTTGGAAAAAGGTCTGAAATTGTTTAAAAATCCTACCCAGGATGGAGTTCCAGAAGCCCCGCAGCGAGCTGCACGAGCCGCAGGAACACCGGGAATGACCAAAAGGCACCCAGGAGTGAACCAGCCAAAGTGGGGGACAATTTGAGAAAAAGTTGGAAAAAGGTCCGAAATTGTTTAAAAATCCTACCCAGGATGGAGTTCCAGAAGCCCCGCAGCGAGCTGCACGAGCCGCAGGAACACCGGGAATGACCAAAAGGCACCCAGAAGTGAACCATCAAAAGTGGGGGACAATTTGAGAAAAAGTTGGAAAAAGGTCCGAAATTGTTTAAAAATCCTACCCAGGATGGAGTTCCAGAAGCCCCGCAGCGAGCTGCACGAGCCGCGGGAACACCGGGAATGACCAAAAGGCACCCAGGAGTGAACCAGCCAAAGTGGGGGACAATTTGAGAAAAAGTTGGAAAAAGGTCCGAAATTGTTTAAAAATCCTACCCAGGATGGAGTTCCAGAAGCCCCGCAGCGAGCTGCACGAGCCGCAGGAACACCGGGAATGACCAAAAGGCACCCAGAACTGAACCATCAAAAGTGGGGGACAATTTGAGAATAAGTTGGAAAAAGGTCCGAAATTGTTTAAAAATCCTACCCAGGATGGAGTTCCAGAAGCCCCGCAGCGAGCTGCCCGAGCCGCGGGAACACCGGGAATGACCAAAAGACACCCAGGAGTGGACCATCGAAAGTGGGAGGGAAATGGAGGGAAAGTCGGAAAAAGGTCCAAAATGGGTTGAAAATCATATGATCCCACCCAGGGTAGAGTTCCACAAGTCCCGCAGCGAGCTGCACGAGCCGCAGGAACACCGGGAATGACCAAAAGGCACCCAGAAGTGAACCAGCGAAAGTGGGGGGAAAATGGAGAAAAAGGAGGAAAAAGTGCCAAATTGTTTAAAAATCCTACCCAGGATGAAATTCCAGAAGTCCCGCAGCGAGCTGCACGAGCCGCAGGAACACCGGGAATGACCAAAAGGCACCCAGAAGTGAACCATCAAAAGTGGGGGACAATTTGAGAAAAAGTTGGAAAAAGGTCCGAAATTGATTAAAAATCCTACCCAGGATGGAGTTCCAGAAGTCCCGCAGCGACCTGCGCGAGCTCCGGGACCCCCGGGAATGACCAAAAGGCACCCAGAAGTGAACCATCAAAAGTGGGGGACAATTTGAGAAAAAGTTGGAAAAAGGTCTGAAATTGTTTAAAAATCCTACCCAGGATGGAGTTCCAGAAGCCCCGCAGCGAGCTGCACGAGCCGCAGGAACACCGGGAATGACCAAAAGGCACCCAGAAGTGAACCATCAAAAGTGGGGGACAATTTGAGAAAAAGTTGGAAAAAGGTCCGAAATTGTTTAAAAATCCTACCCAGGATGGAGTTCCAGAAGCCCCGCAGCGAGCTGCACGAGCCGCGGGAACACCGGGAATGACCAAAAGGCACCCAGGAGTGAACCAGCCAAAGTGGGGGACAATTTGAGAAAAAGTTGGAAAAAGGTCCGAAATTGTTTAAAAATCCTACCCAGGATGGAGTTCCAGAAGCCCCGCAGCGAGCTGCACGAGCCGCAGGAACACCGGGAATGACCAAAAGGCACCCAGAAGTGAACCATCAAAAGTGGGGGACAATTTGAGAAAAAGTTGGAAAAAGGTCCGAAATTGTTTAAAAATCCTACCCAGGATGGAGTTCCAGAAGCCCCGCAGCGAGCTGCCCGAGCCACGGGAACACCGGGAATGACCAAAAGACACCCAGGAGTGGACCATCGAAAGTGGGAGGGAAATGGAGGGAAAGTCGGAAAAAGGTCCAAAATGGGTTGAAAATCATATGATCCCACCCAGGGTAGAGTTCCACAAGTCCCGCAGCGAGCTGCACGAGCCGCAGGAACACCGGGAATGACCAAAAGGCACCCAGAAGTGAACCAGCGAAAGTGGGGGGAAAATGGAGAAAAAGGAGGAAAAAGTGCCAAATTGTTTAAAAATCCTACCCAGGATGGAGTTCCAGAAGTCCCGCAGCGAGCTGCACGAGCCGCAGGAACACCGGGAATGACCAAAAGGCACCCAGAAGTGAACCATCAAAAGTGGGGGACAATTTGAGAAAAAGTTGGAAAAAGGTCTGAAATTGTTTAAAAATCCTACCCAGGATGGAGTTCCAGAAGCCCCGCAGCGAGCTGCACGAGCCGCAGGAACACCGGGAATGACCAAAAGGCACCCAGAAGTGAACCAGCGAAAGTGGGGGAAAAATGGAGGAAAAGGAGGAAAAAGTACCAAATTGTTTAAAAATCCTACCCAGGATGGAGTTCCACAAGTCCCGCAGCGAGCTGCCCAAGCCGCGGGAACACCGGGAATGACCAAAAGGCACCCAGAAGTGAACCAGCGAAAGTGGGGGGGAAAAATGGAGGAAAAGGAGGAAAAAGTTCCAAATTGTTTAAAAATCCTACCCAGGATGGAGTTCCAGAAGTCCCGCAGCGAGCTGCACGAGCCGCAGGAACACCGATAATGAACAAAAGGCACCCAGAAGTGAACCAGCGAAAGTGGGGGAAAAATGGAGGAAAAGGAGGAAAAAGTACCAAATTGTTTAAAAATCCTACCCAGGATGGAGTTCCAGAAGCCCCGCAGCGAGCTGCACGAGCCGCAGGAACACCGGGAATGACCAAAAGGCACCCAGAAGTGAACCAGCGAAAGTGGGGGACAATTTGAGAAAAAGTTGGAAAAAGGTCCGAAATTGATTAAAAATCCTACCCAGGATGGAGTTCCAGAAGCCCCGCAGCGAGCTGCCCGAGCCGCGGGAACACCGGGAATGACCAAAAGGCACCCAGAAGTGAACCAGCGAAAGTGGGGGGAAAATGGAGAAAAAGGAGGAAAAAGTGCCAAATTGTTTAAAAATCCTACCCAGGATGGAGTTCCAGAAGTCCCGCAGCGAGCTGCACGAGCCGCAGGAACACCGGGAATGACCAAAAGGCACCCAGAAGTGAACCAGCGAAAGTGGGGGAAAAATGGAGGAAAAGGAGGAAAAAGTGCCAAATTGTTTAAAAATCCTACCCAGGATGGAGTTCCAGAAGTCCCGCAGCGAGCTGCACGAGCCGCAGGAACACCGATAATGAACAAAAGGCACCCAGAAGTGGACCATCGAAAGTGGGAGGGAAATGGAGGGAAAGTCGGAAAAAGGTCCAAAATGGGTTGAAAATCATATGATCCCACCCAGGGTAGAGTTCCACAAGTCCCGCAGCGAGCTGCACGAGCCGCAGGAACACCGGGAATGACCAAAAGATACCCAGGAGTGAACCAGCCAAAGTGGGGGACAATTTGAGAAAAAGTTGGAAAAAGGTCCGAAATTGTTTAAAAATCCTACCCAGGATGGAGTTCCAGAAGCCCCACAGCGAGCTGCCCGAGCCGCGGGAACACCGGGAATGACCAAAAGGCACCCAGAAGTGAACCAGCGAAAGTGGGGGGAAAATGGAGAAAAAGGAGGAAAAAGTGCCAAATTGTTTAAAAATCCTACCCAGGATGGAGTTCCAGAAGTCCCGCAGCGAGCTGCACGAGCCGCAGGAACACCGGGAATGACCAAAAGGCACCCAGAAGTGAACCAGCGAAAGTGGGGGAAAAATGGAGGAAAAGGAGGAAAAAGTGCCAAATTGTTTAAAAATCCTACCCAGGATGGAGTTCCAGAAGTCCCGCAGCGAGCTGCACGAGCCGCAGGAACACCGATAATGAACAAAAGGCACCCAGAAGTGAACCAGCGAAAGTGGGGGGAAAATGGAGGAAAAGGAGGAAAAAGTACCAAATTGTTTAAAAATCCTACCCAGGATGGAGTTCCAGAAGTCCCGCAGCGAGCTGCACGAGCCGCAGGAACACCGGGAATGACCAAAAGGCACCCAGAAGTGAACCAGCGAAAGTGGGGGAAAAATGGAGGAAAAGGAGCAAAAAGTACCAAATTGTTTAAAAATCCTACCCAGGATGGAGTTCCAGAAGCCCCGCAGCGAGCTGCACGAGCCGCAGGAACACCGGGAATGACCAAAAGGCACCCAGAAGTGAACGAGCGAAAGTGGGGGAAAAAATGGAGGAAAAGGAGGAAAAAGTGCCAAATTGTTTAAAAATCCTACCCAGGATGGAGTTCCACAAGTCCCGCAAAGAGCTGCACGAGCCGCAGGAACACCGGGAATGACCAAAAGGCACCCAGAAGTGAACCAGCGAAAGTGGGGGAAAAATGGAGGAAAAGGAGGAAAAAGTGCCAAATTGTTTAAAAATCCTACCCAGGATGGAGTTCCAGAAGTCCCGCAACGAGCTGCACGAGCCGCAGGAACACCGGGAATGACCAAAAGGCACCCAGAAGTGAACCATCAAAAGTGGGGGACAATTTGAGAAAAAGTTGGAAAAAGGTCCGAAATTGATTAAAAATCCTACCCAGGATGGAGTTCCAGAAGCCCCGCAGCGAGCTGCGCGAGCCGCAGGAACACCGGGAATGACCAAAAGGCACCCAGAAGTGAACCATCAAAAGTGGGGGACAATTTGAGAAAAAGTTGGAAAAAGGTCCGAAATTGATTAAAAATCCTACCCAGGATGGAGTTCCAGAAGCCCCGCAGCGAGCTGCACGAGCCGCAGGAACACCGGGAATGACCAAAAGGCACCCAGAAGTGAACCATCAAAAGTGGGGGACAATTTGAGAAAAAGTTGGAAAAAGGTCTGAAATTGTTTAAAAATCCTACCCAGGATGGAGTTCCAGAAGCCCCGCAGCGAGCTGCACGAGCCGCAGGAACACCGGGAATGACCAAAAGGCACCCAGAAGTGAACCATCAAAAGTGGGGGACAATTTGAGAAAAAGTTGGAAAAAGGTCCGAAATTGTTTAAAAATCCTACCCAGGATGGAGTTCCAGAAGCCCCGCAGCGAGCTGCACGAGCCGCGGGAACACCGGGAATGACCATAAGGCACCCAGGAGTGAACCAGCCAAAGTGGGGGACAATTTGAGAAAAAGTTGGAAAAAGGTCCGAAATTGTTTAAAAATCCTACCCAGGATGGAGTTCCAGAAGCCCCGCAGCGAGCTGCACGAGCCGCAGGAACACCGGGAATGACCAAAAGGCACCCAGAAGTGAACCATCAAAAGTGGGGGACAATTTGAGAAAAAGTTGGAAAAAGGTCCGAAATTGTTTAAAAATCCTATCCAGGATGGAGTTCCAGAAGCCCCGCAGCGAGCTGCCCGAGCCGCGGGAACACCGGGAATGACCAAAAGACACCCAGGAGTGGACCATCGAAAGTGGGAGGGAAATGGAGGGAAAGTCGGAAAAAGGTCCAAAATGGGTTGAAAATCATATGATCCCACCCAGGGTAGAGTTCCACAAGTCCCGCAGCGAGCTGCACGAGCCGCAGGAACACCGGGAATGACCAAAAGGCACCCAGAAGTGAACCAGCGAAAGTGGGGGGAAAATGGAGAAAAAGGAGGAAAAAGTGCCAAATTGTTTAAAAATCCTACCCAGGATGGAGTTCCAGAAGTCCCGCAGCGTGCTGCACGAGCCGCAGGAACACCGGGAATGACCAAAAGGCACCCAGAAGTGAACCATCAAAAGTGGGGGACAATTTGAGAAAAAGTTGGAAAAAGGTCTGAAATTGTTTAAAAATCCTACCCAGGATGGAGTTCCAGAAGCCCCGCAGCGAGCTGCACGAGCCGCAGGAACACCGGGAATGACCAAAAGGCACCCAGGAGTGAACCAGCCAAAGTGGGGGACAATTTGAGAAAAAGTTGGAAAAAGGTCCGAAATTGTTTAAAAATCCTACCCAGGATGGAGTTCCAGAAGCCCCGCAGCGAGCTGCACGAGCCGCAGGAACACCGGGAATGACCAAAAGGCACCCAGAAGTGAACCATCAAAAGTGGGGGACAATTTGAGAAAAAGTTGGAAAAAGGTCCGAAATTGTTTAAAAATCCTACCCAGGATGGAGTTCCAGAAGCCCCGCAGCGAGCTGCACGAGCCGCGGGAACACCGGGAATGACCAAAAGGCACCCAGGAGTGAACCAGCCAAAGTGGGGGACAATTTGAGAAAAAGTTGGAAAAAGGTCCGAAATTGTTTAAAAATCCTACCCAGGATGGAGTTCCAGAAGCCCCGCAGCGAGCTGCACGAGCCGCAGGAACACCGGGAATGACCAAAAGGCACCCAGAACTGAACCATCAAAAGTGGGGGACAATTTGAGAAAAAGTTGGAAAAAGGTCCGAAATTGTTTAAAAATCCTACCCAGGATGGAGTTCCAGAAGCCCCGCAGCGAGCTGCCCGAGCCGCGGGAACACCGGGAATGACCAAAAGACACCCAGGAGTGGACCATCGAAAGTGGGAGGGAAATGGAGGGAAAGTCGGAAAAAGGTCCAAAATGGGTTGAAAATCATATGATCCCACCCAGGGTAGAGTTCCACAAGTCCCGCAGCGAGCTGCACGAGCCGCAGGAACACCGGGAATGACCAAAAGGCACCCAGAAGTGAACCAGCGAAAGTGGGGGGAAAATGGAGAAAAAGGAGGAAAAAGTGCCAAATTGTTTAAAAATCCTACCCAGGATGGAGTTCCAGAAGTCCCGCAGCGAGCTGCACGAGCCGCAGGAACACCGGGAATGACCAAAAGGCACCCAGAAGTGAACCATCAAAAGTGGGGGACAATTTGAGAAAAAGTTGGAAAAAGGTCCGAAATTGATTAAAAATCCTACCCAGGATGGAGTTCCAGAAGTCCCGCAGCGAGCTGCGCGAGCTCCGGGACCCCCGGGAATGACCAAAAGGCACCCAGAAGTGAACCATCAAAAGTGGGGGACAATTTGAGAAAAAGTTGGAAAAAGGTCTGAAATTGTTTAAAAATCCTACCCAGGATGGAGTTCCAGAAGCCCCGCAGCGAGCTGCACGAGCCGCAGGAACACCGGGAATGACCAAAAGGCACCCAGAAGTGAACCATCAAAAGTGGGGGACAATTTGAGAAAAAGTTGGAAAAAGGTCCGAAATTGTTTAAAAATCCTACCCAGGATGGAGTTCCAGAAGCCCCGCAGCGAGCTGCACGAGCCGCGGGAACACCGGGAATGACCAAAAGGCACCCAGAAGTGAACCAGCGAAAGTGGGGGGGAAAAATGGAGGAAAAGGAGGAAAAAGTTCCAAATTGTTTAAAAATCCTACCCAGGATGGAGTTCCAGAAGTCCCGCAGCGAGCTGCACGAGCCGCGGGAACACCGGGAATGACCAAAAGGCACCCAGAAGTGAACCATCAAAAGTGGGGGACAATTTGAGAAAAAGTTGGAAAAAGGTCCGAAATTGATTAAAAATCCTACCCAGGATGGAGTTCCAGAAGTCCCGCAGCGAGCTGCGCGAGCTCCGGGACCCCCGGGAATGACCAAAAGGCACCCAGAAGTGAACCATCAAAAGTGGGGGACAATTTGAGAAAAAGTTGGAAAAAGGTCCGAAATTGATTAAAAATCCTACCCAGGATGGAGTTCCAGAAGCCCCGCAGCGAGCTGCACGAGCCGCAGGAACACCGGGAATGACCAAAAGGCACCCAGAAGTGAACCATCAAAAGTGGGGGACAATTTGAGAAAAAGTTGGAAAAAGGTCTGAAATTGTTTAAAAATCCTACCCAGGATGGAGTTCCAGAAGCCCCGCAGCGAGCTGCACGAGCCGCAGGAACACCGGGAATGACCAAAAGGCACCCAGAAGTGAACCATCAAAAGTGGGGGACAATTTGAGAAAAAGTTGGAAAAAGGTCCGAAATTGTTTAAAAATCCTACCCAGGATGGAGTTCCAGAAGCCCCGCAGCGAGCTGCACGAGCCGCGGGAACACCGGGAATGACCATAAGGCACCCAGGAGTGAACCAGCCAAAGTGGGGGACAATTTGAGAAAAAGTTGGAAAAAGGTCCGAAATTGTTTAAAAATCCTACCCAGGATGGAGTTCCAGAAGCCCCGCAGCGAGCTGCACGAGCCGCAGGAACACCGGGAATGACCAAAAGGCACCCAGAAGTGAACCATCAAAAGTGGGGGACAATTTGAGAAAAAGTTGGAAAAAGGTCCGAAATTGTTTAAAAATCCTATCCAGGATGGAGTTCCAGAAGCCCCGCAGCGAGCTGCCCGAGCCGCGGGAACACCGGGAATGACCAAAAGACACCCAGGAGTGGACCATCGAAAGTGGGAGGGAAATGGAGGGAAAGTCGGAAAAAGGTCCAAAATGGGTTGAAAATCATATGATCCCACCCAGGGTAGAGTTCCACAAGTCCCGCAGCGAGCTGCACGAGCCGCAGGAACACCGGGAATGACCAAAAGGCACCCAGAAGTGAACCAGCGAAAGTGGGGGGAAAATGGAGAAAAAGGAGGAAAAAGTGCCAAATTGTTTAAAAATCCTACCCAGGATGGAGTTCCAGAAGTCCCGCAGCGTGCTGCACGAGCCGCAGGAACACCGGGAATGACCAAAAGGCACCCAGAAGTGAACCATCAAAAGTGGGGGACAATTTGAGAAAAAGTTGGAAAAAGGTCTGAAATTGTTTAAAAATCCTACCCAGGATGGAGTTCCAGAAGCCCCGCAGCGAGCTGCACGAGCCGCAGGAACACCGGGAATGACCAAAAGGCACCCAGGAGTGAACCAGCCAAAGTGGGGGACAATTTGAGAAAAAGTTGGAAAAAGGTCCGAAATTGTTTAAAAATCCTACCCAGGATGGAGTTCCAGAAGCCCCGCAGCGAGCTGCACGAGCCGCAGGAACACCGGGAATGACCAAAAGGCACCCAGAAGTGAACCATCAAAAGTGGGGGACAATTTGAGAAAAAGTTGGAAAAAGGTCCGAAATTGTTTAAAAATCCTACCCAGGATGGAGTTCCAGAAGCCCCGCAGCGAGCTGCACGAGCCGCGGGAACACCGGGAATGACCAAAAGGCACCCAGGAGTGAACCAGCCAAAGTGGGGGACAATTTGAGAAAAAGTTGGAAAAAGGTCCGAAATTGTTTAAAAATCCTACCCAGGATGGAGTTCCAGAAGCCCCGCAGCGAGCTGCACGAGCCGCAGGAACACCGGGAATGACCAAAAGGCACCCAGAACTGAACCATCAAAAGTGGGGGACAATTTGAGAATAAGTTGGAAAAAGGTCCGAAATTGTTTAAAAATCCTACCCAGGATGGAGTTCCAGAAGCCCCGCAGCGAGCTGCCCGAGCCGCGGGAACACCGGGAATGACCAAAAGACACCCAGGAGTGGACCATCGAAAGTGGGAGGGAAATGGAGGGAAAGTCGGAAAAAGGTCCAAAATGGGTTGAAAATCATATGATCCCACCCAGGGTAGAGTTCCACAAGTCCCGCAGCGAGCTGCACGAGCCGCAGGAACACCGGGAATGACCAAAAGGCACCCAGAAGTGAACCAGCGAAAGTGGGGGGAAAATGGAGAAAAAGGAGGAAAAAGTGCCAAATTGTTTAAAAATCCTACCCAGGATGAAATTCCAGAAGTCCCGCAGCGAGCTGCACGAGCCGCAGGAACACCGGGAATGACCAAAAGGCACCCAGAAGTGAACCATCAAAAGTGGGGGACAATTTGAGAAAAAGTTGGAAAAAGGTCCGAAATTGATTAAAAATCCTACCCAGGATGGAGTTCCAGAAGTCCCGCAGCGAGCTGCGCGAGCTCCGGGACCCCCGGGAATGACCAAAAGGCACCCAGAAGTGAACCATCAAAAGTGGGGGACAATTTGAGAAAAAGTTGGAAAAAGGTCTGAAATTGTTTAAAAATCCTACCCAGGATGGAGTTCCAGAAGCCCCGCAGCGAGCTGCACGAGCCGCAGGAACACCGGGAATGACCAAAAGGCACCCAGAAGTGAACCATCAAAAGTGGGGGACAATTTGAGAAAAAGTTGGAAAAAGGTCCGAAATTGTTTAAAAATCCTACCCAGGATGGAGTTCCAGAAGCCCCGCAGCGAGCTGCACGAGCCGCGGGAACACCGGGAATGACCAAAAGGCACCCAGGAGTGAACCAGCCAAAGTGGGGGACAATTTGAGAAAAAGTTGGAAAAAGGTCCGAAATTGTTTAAAAATCCTACCCAGGATGGAGTTCCAGAAGCCCCGCAGCGAGCTGCACGAGCCGCAGGAACACCGGGAATGACCAAAAGGCACCCAGAAGTGAACCATCAAAAGTGGGGGACAATTTGAGAAAAAGTTGGAAAAAGGTCCGAAATTGTTTAAAAATCCTACCCAGGATGGAGTTCCAGAAGCCCCGCAGCGAGCTGCCCGAGCCACGGGAACACCGGGAATGACCAAAAGACACCCAGGAGTGGACCATCGAAAGTGGGAGGGAAATGGAGGGAAAGTCGGAAAAAGGTCCAAAATGGGTTGAAAATCATATGATCCCACCCAGGGTAGAGTTCCACAAGTCCCGCAGCGAGCTGCACGAGCCGCAGGAACACCGGGAATGACCAAAAGGCACCCAGAAGTGAACCAGCGAAAGTGGGGGGAAAATGGAGAAAAAGGAGGAAAAAGTGCCAAATTGTTTAAAAATCCTACCCAGGATGGAGTTCCAGAAGTCCCGCAGCGAGCTGCACGAGCCGCAGGAACACCGGGAATGACCAAAAGGCACCCAGAAGTGAACCATCAAAAGTGGGGGACAATTTGAGAAAAAGTTGGAAAAAGGTCTGAAATTGTTTAAAAATCCTACCCAGGATGGAGTTCCAGAAGCCCCGCAGCGAGCTGCACGAGCCGCAGGAACACCGGGAATGACCAAAAGGCACCCAGGAGTGAACCAGCCAAAGTGGGGGACAATTTGAGAAAAAGTTGGAAAAAGGTCCGAAATTGATTAAAAATCCTACCCAGGATGGAGTTCCAGAAGCCCCGCAGCGAGCTGCACGAGCCGCAGGAACACCGGGAATGACCAAAAGGCACCCAGAAGTGAACCAGCGAAAGTGGGGGAAAAATGGAGGAAAAGGAGGAAAAAGTACCAAATTGTTTAAAAATCCTACCCAGGATGGAGTTCCACAAGTCCCGCAGCGAGCTGCCCAAGCCGCGGGAACACCGGGAATGACCAAAAGGCACCCAGAAGTGAACCAGCGAAAGTGGGGGGGAAAAATGGAGGAAAAGGAGGAAAAAGTTCCAAATTGTTTAAAAATCCTACCCAGGATGGAGTTCCAGAAGTCCCGCAGCGAGCTGCACGAGCCGCAGGAACACCGATAATGAACAAAAGGCACCCAGAAGTGAACCAGCGAAAGTGGGGGAAAAATGGAGGAAAAGGAGGAAAAAGTACCAAATTGTTTAAAAATCCTACCCAGGATGGAGTTCCAGAAGCCCCGCAGCGAGCTGCACGAGCCGCAGGAACACCGGGAATGACCAAAAGGCACCCAGAAGTGAACCAGCGAAAGTGGGGGACAATTTGAGAAAAAGTTGGAAAAAGGTCCGAAATTGATTAAAAATCCTACCCAGGATGGAGTTCCAGAAGCCCCGCAGCGAGCTGCCCGAGCCGCGGGAACACCGGGAATGACCAAAAGGCACCCAGAAGTGAACCAGCGAAAGTGGGGGGAAAATGGAGAAAAAGGAGGAAAAAGTGCCAAATTGTTTAAAAATCCTACCCAGGATGGAGTTCCAGAAGTCCCGCAGCGAGCTGCACGAGCCGCAGGAACACCGGGAATGACCAAAAGGCACCCAGAAGTGAACCAGCGAAAGTGGGGGAAAAATGGAGGAAAAGGAGGAAAAAGTGCCAAATTGTTTAAAAATCCTACCCAGGATGGAGTTCCAGAAGTCCCGCAGCGAGCTGCACGAGCCGCAGGAACACCGATAATGAACAAAAGGCACCCAGAAGTGGACCATCGAAAGTGGGAGGGAAATGGAGGGAAAGTCGGAAAAAGGTCCAAAATGGGTTGAAAATCATATGATCCCACCCAGGGTAGAGTTCCACAAGTCCCGCAGCGAGCTGCACGAGCCGCAGGAACACCGGGAATGACCAAAAGATACCCAGGAGTGAACCAGCCAAAGTGGGGGACAATTTGAGAAAAAGTTGGAAAAAGGTCCGAAATTGTTTAAAAATCCTACCCAGGATGGAGTTCCAGAAGCCCCACAGCGAGCTGCCCGAGCCGCGGGAACACCGGGAATGACCAAAAGGCACCCAGAAGTGAACCAGCGAAAGTGGGGGGAAAATGGAGAAAAAGGAGGAAAAAGTGCCAAATTGTTTAAAAATCCTACCCAGGATGGAGTTCCAGAAGTCCCGCAGCGAGCTGCACGAGCCGCAGGAACACCGGGAATGACCAAAAGGCACCCAGAAGTGAACCAGCGAAAGTGGGGGAAAAATGGAGGAAAAGGAGGAAAAAGTGCCAAATTGTTTAAAAATCCTACCCAGGATGGAGTTCCAGAAGTCCCGCAGCGAGCTGCACGAGCCGCAGGAACACCGATAATGAACAAAAGGCACCCAGAAGTGAACCAGCGAAAGTGGGGGGAAAATGGAGGAAAAGGAGGAAAAAGTACCAAATTGTTTAAAAATCCTACCCAGGATGGAGTTCCAGAAGTCCCGCAGCGAGCTGCACGAGCCGCAGGAACACCGGGAATGACCAAAAGGCACCCAGAAGTGAACCAGCGAAAGTGGGGGAAAAATGGAGGAAAAGGAGCAAAAAGTACCAAATTGTTTAAAAATCCTACCCAGGATGGAGTTCCAGAAGCCCCGCAGCGAGCTGCACGAGCCGCAGGAACACCGGGAATGACCAAAAGGCACCCAGAAGTGAACGAGCGAAAGTGGGGGAAAAAATGGAGGAAAAGGAGGAAAAAGTGCCAAATTGTTTAAAAATCCTACCCAGGATGGAGTTCCACAAGTCCCGCAAAGAGCTGCACGAGCCGCAGGAACACCGGGAATGACCAAAAGGCACCCAGAAGTGAACCAGCGAAAGTGGGGGAAAAATGGAGGAAAAGGAGGAAAAAGTGCCAAATTGTTTAAAAATCCTACCCAGGATGGAGTTCCAGAAGTCCCGCAACGAGCTGCACGAGCCGCAGGAACACCGGGAATGACCAAAAGGCACCCAGAAGTGAACCATCAAAAGTGGGGGACAATTTGAGAAAAAGTTGGAAAAAGGTCCGAAATTGATTAAAAATCCTACCCAGGATGGAGTTCCAGAAGCCCCGCAGCGAGCTGCGCGAGCCGCAGGAACACCGGGAATGACCAAAAGGCACCCAGAAGTGAACCATCAAAAGTGGGGGACAATTTGAGAAAAAGTTGGAAAAAGGTCCGAAATTGATTAAAAATCCTACCCAGGATGGAGTTCCAGAAGCCCCGCAGCGAGCTGCACGAGCCGCAGGAACACCGGGAATGACCAAAAGGCACCCAGAAGTGAACCATCAAAAGTGGGGGACAATTTGAGAAAAAGTTGGAAAAAGGTCTGAAATTGTTTAAAAATCCTACCCAGGATGGAGTTCCAGAAGCCCCGCAGCGAGCTGCACGAGCCGCAGGAACACCGGGAATGACCAAAAGGCACCCAGAAGTGAACCATCAAAAGTGGGGGACAATTTGAGAAAAAGTTGGAAAAAGGTCCGAAATTGTTTAAAAATCCTACCCAGGATGGAGTTCCAGAAGCCCCGCAGCGAGCTGCACGAGCCGCGGGAACACCGGGAATGACCAAAAGGCACCCAGGAGTGAACCAGCCAAAGTGGGGGACAATTTGAGAAAAAGTTGGAAAAAGGTCCGAAATTGTTTAAAAATCCTACCCAGGATGGAGTTCCAGAAGCCCCGCAGCGAGCTGCACGAGCCGCAGGAACACCGGGAATGACCAAAAGGCACCCAGAAGTGAACCATCAAAAGTGGGGGACAATTTGAGAAAAAGTTGGAAAAAGGTCCGAAATTGTTTAAAAATCCTACCCAGGATGGAGTTCCAGAAGCCCCGCAGCGAGCTGCCCGAGCCGCGGGAACACCGGGAATGACCAAAAGACACCCAGGAGTGGACCATCGAAAGTGGGAGGGAAATGGAGGGAAAGTCGGAAAAAGGTCCAAAATGGGTTGAAAATCATATGATCCCACCCAGGGTAGAGTTCCACAAGTCCCGCAGCGAGCTGCACGAGCCGCAGGAACACCGGGAATGACCAAAAGGCACCCAGAAGTGAACCAGCGAAAGTGGGGGGAAAATGGAGAAAAAGGAGGAAAAAGTGCCAAATTGTTTAAAAATCCTACCCAGGATGGAGTTCCAGAAGCCCCGCAGCGAGCTGCACGAGCCGCAGGAACACCGGGAATGACCAAAAGGCACCCAGGAGTGAACCAGCCAAAGTGGGGGACAATTTGAGAAAAAGTTGGAAAAAGGTCTGAAATTGTTTAAAAATCCTACCCAGGATGGAGTTCCACAAGTCCCGCAGCGAGCTGCACGAGCCGCAGGAACACCGGGAATGACCAAAAGGCACCCAGGAGTGAACCAGCCAAAGTGGGGGACAATTTGAGAAAAAGTTGGAAAAAGGTCCGAAATTGTTTAAAAATCCTACCCAGGATGGAGTTCCAGAAGCCCCGCAGCGAGCTGCACGAGCCGCAGGAACACCGGGAATGACCAAAAGGCACCCAGAAGTGAACCATCAAAAGTGGGGGACAATTTGAGAAAAAGTTGGAAAAAGGTCCGAAATTGTTTAAAAATCCTACCCAGGATGGAGTTCCAGAAGCCCCGCAGCGAGCTGCCCGAGCCGCGGGAACACCGGGAATGACCAAAAGACACCCAGGAGTGGACCATCGAAAGTGGGAGGGAAATGGAGGGAAAGTCGGAAAAAGGTCCAAAATGGGTTGAAAATCATATGATCCCACCCAGGGTAGAGTTCCACAAGTCCCGCAGCGAGCTGCACGAGCCGCAGGAACACCGGGAATGACCAAAAGGCACCCAGAAGTGAACCAGCGAAAGTGGGGGGAAAATGGAGAAAAAGGAGGAAAAAGTGCCAAATTGTTTAAAAATCCTACCCAGGATGGAGTTCCAGAAGTCCCGCAGCGAGCTGCACGAGCCGCAGGAACACCGGGAATGACCAAAAGGCACCCAGAAGTGAACCAGCGAAAGTGGGGGGAAAATGGAGGAAAAGGAGGAAAAAGTACCAAATTGTTTAAAAATCCTACCCAGGATGGAGTTCCAGAAGCCCCGCAGCGAGCTGCACGAGCCGCAGGAACACCGGGAATGACCAAAAGGCACCCAGAAGTGAACCAGCGAAAGTGGGGGACAATTTGAGAAAAAGTTGGAAAAAGGTCCGAAATTGAATAAAAAAATCCTACCCAGGATGGAGTTCCACAAGTCCCGCAGCGAGCTGCACGAGCCGCAGGAACACCGGGAATGACCAAAAGGCACCCAGAAGTGAACCAGCGAAAGTGGGGGACAATTTGAGAAAAAGTTGGAAAAAGGTCCGAAATTGATTAAAAATCCTACCCAGGATGGAGTTCCAGAAGCCCCGCAACAAGCTGCACGAGCCGCAGGAACACCGGGAATGACCAAAAGGCACCCAGAAGTGAACCAGCGAAAGTGGGGGGAAAATGGAGGAAAAGGAGGAAAAAGTGCCAAATTGTTTGAAATCCTACCCAGGATGGAGTTCCACAAGTCCCGCAGCGAGCTGCACGAGCCGCAGGAACACCGGGAATGACCAAAAGGCACCCAGAAGTGAACCAGCGAAAGTGGGGGAAAAATGGAGGAGAAGGAGGAAAAAGTACCAAATTGTTTAAAAATCCTACCCAGGATGGAGTTCCAGAAGTCCCGCAGCGAGCTGCCCGAGCCGCGGGAACACCGAGAATCAACAAAAGGCACCCAGAAGTGAACCAGCGAAAGTGGGGGACAATTTGAGAAAAAGTTGGAAAAAGGTCCGAAGTTGTTTAAAAATCCTACCCAGGATGGAGTTCCAGAAGCCCCGCAGCGAGCTGCGCGAGCCCTGGGACCCCCGGGAATGACCAAAAGACACCCAGGAGTGGACCATCGAAAGTGGGAGGGAAATGGAGGGAAAGTCGGAAAAAGGTCCAAAATGGGTTGAAAATCATATGATCCCACCCAGGGTAGAGTTCCACAAGTCCCGCAGCGAGCTGCACGAGCCGCAGGAACACCGGGAATGACCAAAAGGCACCCAGAAGTGAACCAGCGAAAGTGGGGGAAAAATGGAGGAGAAGGAGGAAAAAGTACCAAATTGTTTAAAAATCCTACCCAGGATGGAGTTCCAGAAGCCCCGCAGCGAGCTGCACGAGCCGCGGGAACACCGGGAATGACCAAAAGGCACCCAGGAGTGAACCAGCCAAAGTGGGGGACAATTTGAGAAAAAGTTGGAAAAAGGTCCGAAATTGTTTAAAAATCCTACCCAGGATGGAGTTCCAGAAGCCCCGCAGCGAGCTGCACGAGCCGCAGGAACACCGGGAATGACCAAAAGGCACCCAGAACTGAACCATCAAAAGTGGGGGACAATTTGAGAAAAAGTTGGAAAAAGGTCCGAAATTGTTTAAAAATCCTACCCAGGATGGAGTTCCAGAAGCCCCGCAGCGAGCTGCCCGAGCCGCGGGAACACCGGGAATGACCAAAAGACACCCAGGAGTGGACCATCGAAAGTGGGAGGGAAATGGAGGGAAAGTCGGAAAAAGGTCCAAAATGGGTTGAAAATCATATGATCCCACCCAGGGTAGAGTTCCACAAGTCCCGCAGCGAGCTGCACGAGCCGCAGGAACACCGGGAATGACCAAAAGGCACCCAGAAGTGAACCAGCGAAAGTGGGGGGAAAATGGAGAAAAAGGAGGAAAAAGTGCCAAATTGTTTAAAAATCCTACCCAGGATGGAGTTCCTGAAGTCCCGCAGCGAGCTGCACGAGCCGCAGGAACACCGGGAATGACCAAAAGGCACCCAGAAGTGAACCAGCGAAAGTGGGGGAAAAATGGAGGAAAAGGAGGAAAAAGTGCCAAATTGTTTAAAAATCCTACCCAGGATGGAGTTCCAGAAGTCCCGCAGCGAGCTGCACGAGCCGCAGGAACACCGATAATGAACAAAAGGCACCCAGAAGTGAACCAGCGAAAGTGGGGGAAAAATGGAGGAAAAGGAGGAAAAAGTACCAAATTGTTTAAAAATCCTACCCAGGATGGAGTTCCAGAAGTCCCGCAGCGAGCTGCCCAAGCCGCGGGAACACCGGGAATGACCAAAAGGCACCCAGAAGTGAACCAGCGAAAGTGGGGGGGAAAAATGGAGGAAAAGGAGGAAAAAGTTCCAAATTGTTTAAAAATCCTACCCAGGATGGAGTTCCAGAAGTCCCGCAGCGAGCTGCACGAGCCGCGGGAACACCGGGAATGACCAAAAGGCACCCAGAAGTGAACCATCAAAAGTGGGGGACAATTTGAGAAAAAGTTGGAAAAAGGTCCGAAATTGATTAAAAATCCTACCCAGGATGGAGTTCCAGAAGTCCCGCAGCGAGCTGCGCGAGCTCCGGGACCCCCGGGAATGACCAAAAGGCACCCAGAAGTGAACCATCAAAAGTGGGGGACAATTTGAGAAAAAGTTGGAAAAAGGTCCGAAATTGATTAAAAATCCTACCCAGGATGGAGTTCCAGAAGCCCCGCAGCGAGCTGCACGAGCCGCAGGAACACCGGGAATGACCAAAAGGCACCCAGAAGTGAACCATCAAAAGTGGGGGACAATTTGAGAAAAAGTTGGAAAAAGGTCTGAAATTGTTTAAAAATCCTACCCAGGATGGAGTTCCAGAAGCCCCGCAGCGAGCTGCACGAGCCGCAGGAACACCGGGAATGACCAAAAGGCACCCAGAAGTGAACCATCAAAAGTGGGGGACAATTTGAGAAAAAGTTGGAAAAAGGTCCGAAATTGTTTAAAAATCCTACCCAGGATGGAGTTCCAGAAGCCCCGCAGCGAGCTGCACGAGCCGCGGGAACACCGGGAATGACCATAAGGCACCCAGGAGTGAACCAGCCAAAGTGGGGGACAATTTGAGAAAAAGTTGGAAAAAGGTCCGAAATTGTTTAAAAATCCTACCCAGGATGGAGTTCCAGAAGCCCCGCAGCGAGCTGCACGAGCCGCAGGAACACCGGGAATGACCAAAAGGCACCCAGAAGTGAACCATCAAAAGTGGGGGACAATTTGAGAAAAAGTTGGAAAAAGGTCCGAAATTGTTTAAAAATCCTATCCAGGATGGAGTTCCAGAAGCCCCGCAGCGAGCTGCCCGAGCCGCGGGAACACCGGGAATGACCAAAAGACACCCAGGAGTGGACCATCGAAAGTGGGAGGGAAATGGAGGGAAAGTCGGAAAAAGGTCCAAAATGGGTTGAAAATCATATGATCCCACCCAGGGTAGAGTTCCACAAGTCCCGCAGCGAGCTGCACGAGCCGCAGGAACACCGGGAATGACCAAAAGGCACCCAGAAGTGAACCAGCGAAAGTGGGGGGAAAATGGAGAAAAAGGAGGAAAAAGTGCCAAATTGTTTAAAAATCCTACCCAGGATGGAGTTCCAGAAGTCCCGCAGCGTGCTGCACGAGCCGCAGGAACACCGGGAATGACCAAAAGGCACCCAGAAGTGAACCATCAAAAGTGGGGGACAATTTGAGAAAAAGTTGGAAAAAGGTCTGAAATTGTTTAAAAATCCTACCCAGGATGGAGTTCCAGAAGCCCCGCAGCGAGCTGCACGAGCCGCAGGAACACCGGGAATGACCAAAAGGCACCCAGGAGTGAACCAGCCAAAGTGGGGGACAATTTGAGAAAAAGTTGGAAAAAGGTCCGAAATTGTTTAAAAATCCTACCCAGGATGGAGTTCCAGAAGCCCCGCAGCGAGCTGCACGAGCCGCAGGAACACCGGGAATGACCAAAAGGCACCCAGAAGTGAACCATCAAAAGTGGGGGACAATTTGAGAAAAAGTTGGAAAAAGGTCCGAAATTGTTTAAAAATCCTACCCAGGATGGAGTTCCAGAAGCCCCGCAGCGAGCTGCACGAGCCGCGGGAACACCGGGAATGACCAAAAGGCACCCAGGAGTGAACCAGCCAAAGTGGGGGACAATTTGAGAAAAAGTTGGAAAAAGGTCCGAAATTGTTTAAAAATCCTACCCAGGATGGAGTTCCAGAAGCCCCGCAGCGAGCTGCCCGAGCCGCGGGAACACCGGGAATGACCAAAAGACACCCAGGAGTGGACCATCGAAAGTGGGAGGGAAATGGAGGGAAAGTCGGAAAAAGGTCCAAAATGGGTTGAAAATCATATGATCCCACCCAGGGTAGAGTTCCACAAGTCCCGCAGCGAGCTGCACGAGCCGCAGGAACACCGGGAATGACCAAAAGGCACCCAGAAGTGAACCAGCGAAAGTGGGGGGAAAATGGAGAAAAAGGAGGAAAAAGTGCCAAATTGTTTAAAAATCCTACCCAGGATGGAGTTCCAGAAGTCCCGCAGCGAGCTGCACGAGCCGCAGGAACACCGGGAATGACCAAAAGGCACCCAGAAGTGAACCAGCGAAAGTGGGGGGAAAATGGAGGAAAAGGAGGAAAAAGTGCCAAATTGTTTAAAAATCCTACCCAGGATGGAGTTCCAGAAGTCCCGCAGCGAGCTTTACGAGCCGCAGGAACACCGGGAATGACCAAAAGGCACCCAGAAGTGAACCAGCGAAAGTGGGGGACAATTTGAGAAAAAGTTGGAAAAAGGTCCGAAATTGTTTAAAAATCCTACCCAGGATGGAGTTCCAGAAGCCCCGCAGCGAGCTGCACGAGCCGCGGGAACACCGGAATGACCAAAAGGCACCCAGGAGTGAACCAGCCAAAGTGGGGGACAATTTGAGAAAAAGTTGGAAAAAGGTCCGAAATTGTTTAAAAATCCTACCCAGGATGGAGTTCCAGAAGCCCCGCAGCGAGCTGCCCGAGCCGCGGGAACACCGGGAATGACCAAAAGACACCCAGGAGTGGACCATCGAAAGTGGGAGGGAAATGGAGGGAAAGTCGGAAAAAGGTCCAAAATGGTTGAAAATCATATGATCCCACCCAGGGTAGAGTTCCACAAGTCCCGCAGCGAGCTGCACGAGCCGCAGGAACACCGGGAATGACCAAAAGGCACCCAGAAGTGAACCAGCGAAAGTGGGGGGAAAATGGAGAAAAAGGAGGAAAAAGTGCCAAATTGTTTAAAAATCCTACCCAGGATGGAGTTCCAGAAGTCCCGCAGCGAGCTGCACGAGCCGCAGGAACACCGGGAATGACCAAAAGGCACCCAGAAGTGAACCAGCGAAAGTGGGGGGAAAATGGAGGAAAAGGAGGAAAAAGTGCCAAATTGTTTGAAATCCTACCCAGGATGGAGTTCCACAAGTCCCGCAGCGAGCTGCACGAGCCGCAGGAACACCGGGAATGACCAAAAGGCACCCAGAAGTGAACCAGCGAAAGTGGGGGAAAAATGGAGGAGAAGGAGGAAAAAGTACCAAATTGTTTAAAAATCCTACCCAGGATGGAGTTCCAGAAGTCCCGCAGCGAGCTGCCCGAGCCGCGGGAACACCGGGAATCAACAAAAGGCACCCAGAAGTGAACCAGCGAAAGTGGGGGACAATTTGAGAAAAAGTTGGAAAAAGGTCCGAAATTGTTTAAAAATCCTACCCAGGATGGAGTTCCAGAAGCCCCGCAGCGAGCTGCACGAGCCGCAGGAACACCGGGAATGACCAAAAGGCACCCAGAAGTGAACCATCAAAAGTGGGGGACAATTTGAGAAAAAGTTGGAAAAAGGTCCGAAATTGTTTAAAAATCCTACCCAGGATGGAGTTCCAGAAGCCCCGCAGCGAGCTGCACGAGCCGCGGGAACACCGGGAATGACCAAAAGGCACCCAGGAGTGAACCAGCCAAAGTGGGGGACAATTTGAGAAAAAGTTGGAAAAAGGTCCGAAATTGTTTAAAAATCCTACCCAGGATGGAGTTCCAGAAGCCCCGCAGCGAGCTGCACGAGCCGCAGGAACACCGGGAATGACCAAAAGGCACCCAGAAGTGAACCATCAAAAGTGGGGGACAATTTGAGAAAAAGTTGGAAAAAGGTCCGAAATTGTTTAAAAATCCTACCCAGGATGGAGTTCCAGAAGCCCCGCAGCGAGCTGCCCGAGCCGCGGGAACACCGGGAATGACCAAAAGACACCCAGGAGTGGACCATCGAAAGTGGGAGGGAAATGGAGGGAAAGTCGGAAAAGGTCCAAAATGGGTTGAAAATCATATGATCCCACCCAGGGTAGAGTTCCACAAGTCCCGCAGCGAGCTGCACGAGCCGCAGGAACACCGGGAATGACCAAAAGGCACCCAGAAGTGAACCAGCGAAAGTGGGGGGAAAATGGAGAAAAAGGAGGAAAAAGTGCCAAATTGTTTAAAAATCCTACCCAGGATGGAGTTCCAGAAGTCCCGCAACGAGCTGCACGAGCCGCAGGAACACCGGGAATGACCAAAAGGCACCCAGAAGTGAACCATCAAAAGTGGGGGACAATTTGAGAAAAAGTTGGAAAAAGGTCCGAAATTGATTAAAAATCCTACCCAGGATGGAGTTCCAGAAGCCCCGCAGCGAGCTGCGCGAGCCGCAGGAACACCGGGAATGACCAAAAGGCACCCAGAAGTGAACCAGCGAAAGTGGGGTAAAATGGAGGAAAAGGAGGAAAAAGTGCCAAATTGTTTAAAAATCCTACCCAGGATGGAGTTCCAGAAGTCCCGCAGCGAGCTGCACGAGCCGCAGGAACACCGGGAATGACCAAAAGGCACCCAGAAGTTAACCATCGAAAGTGGGGGACAATTTGAGAAAAAGTTGGAAAAAGGTCCGAAATTGATTAAAAATCCTACCCAGGATGGAGTTCCAGAAGCCCCGCAGCGAGCTGCACGAGCCGCAGGAACACCGGGAATGACCAAAAGGCACCCAGAAGTGAACCATCAAAAGTGGGGGACAATTTGAGAAAAAGTTGGAAAAAGGTCCGAAATTGATTAAAAATCCTACCCAGGATGGAGTTCCAGAAGCCCCGCAGCGAGCTGCACGAGCCGCAGGAACACCGGGAATGACCAAAAGGCACCCAGAAGTGAACCATCAAAAGTGGGGGACAATTTGAGAAAAAGTTGGAAAAAGGTCTGAAATTGTTTAAAAATCCTACCCAGGATGGAGTTCCAGAAGCCCCGCAGCGAGCTGCACGAGCCGCAGGAACACCGGGAATGACCAAAAGGCACCCAGAAGTGAACCATCAAAAGTGGGGGACAATTTGAGAAAAAGTTGGAAAAAGGTCCGAAATTGTTTAAAAATCCTACCCAGGATGGAGTTCCAGAAGCCCCGCAGCGAGCTGCACGAGCCGCGGGAACACCGGGAATGACCAAAAGGCACCCAGGAGTGAACCAGCCAAAGTGGGGGACAATTTGAGAAAAAGTTGGAAAAAGGTCCGAAATTGTTTAAAAATCCTACCCAGGATGGAGTTCCAGAAGCCCCGCAGCGAGCTGCCCGAGCCGCGGGAACACCGGGAATGACCAAAAGACACCCAGGAGTGGACCATCGAAAGTGGGAGGGAAATGGAGGGAAAGTCGGAAAAAGGTCCAAAATGGGTTGAAAATCATATGATCCCACCCAGGGTAGAGTTCCACAAGTCCCGCAGCGAGCTGCACGAGCCGCAGGAACACCGGGAATGACCAAAAGGCACCCAGAAGTGAACCAGCGAAAGTGGGGGGAAAATGGAGAAAAAGGAGGAAAAAGTGCCAAATTGTTTAAAAATCCTACCCAGGATGGAGTTCCAGAAGCCCCGCAGCGAGCTGCACGAGCCGCAGGAACACCGGGAATGACCAAAAGGCACCCAGGAGTGAACCAGCCAAAGTGGGGGACAATTTGAGAAAAAGTTGGAAAAAGGTCTGAAATTGTTTAAAAATCCTACCCAGGATGGAGTTCCACAAGTCCCGCAGCGAGCTGCACGAGCCGCAGGAACACCGGGAATGACCAAAAGGCACCCAGGAGTGAACCAGCCAAAGTGGGGGACAATTTGAGAAAAAGTTGGAAAAAGGTCCGAAATTGTTTAAAAATCCTACCCAGGATGGAGTTCCAGAAGCCCCGCAGCGAGCTGCACGAGCCGCAGGAACACCGGGAATGACCAAAAGGCACCCAGAAGTGAACCATCAAAAGTGGGGGACAATTTGAGAAAAAGTTGGAAAAAGGTCCGAAATTGTTTAAAAATCCTACCCAGGATGGAGTTCCAGAAGCCCCGCAGCGAGCTGCCCGAGCCGCGGGAACACCGGGAATGACCAAAAGACACCCAGGAGTGGACCATCGAAAGTGGGAGGGAAATGGAGGGAAAGTCGGAAAAAGGTCCAAAATGGGTTGAAAATCATATGATCCCACCCAGGGTAGAGTTCCACAAGTCCCGCAGCGAGCTGCACGAGCCGCAGGAACACCGGGAATGACCAAAAGGCACCCAGAAGTGAACCAGCGAAAGTGGGGGGAAAATGGAGAAAAAGGAGGAAAAAGTGCCAAATTGTTTAAAAATCCTACCCAGGATGGAGTTCCAGAAGTCCCGCAGCGAGCTGCACGAGCCGCAGGAACACCGGGAATGACCAAAAGGCACCCAGAAGTGAACCAGCGAAAGTGGGGGGAAAATGGAGGAAAAGGAGGAAAAAGTACCAAATTGTTTAAAAATCCTACCCAGGATGGAGTTCCAGAAGCCCCGCAGCGAGCTGCACGAGCCGCAGGAACACCGGGAATGACCAAAAGGCACCCAGAAGTGAACCAGCGAAAGTGGGGGACAATTTGAGAAAAAGTTGGAAAAAGGTCCGAAATTGAATAAAAAAATCCTACCCAGGATGGAGTTCCACAAGTCCCGCAGCGAGCTGCACGAGCCGCAGGAACACCGGGAATGACCAAAAGGCACCCAGAAGTGAACCAGCGAAAGTGGGGGACAATTTGAGAAAAAGTTGGAAAAAGGTCCGAAATTGATTAAAAATCTACCCAGGATGGAGTTCCAGAAGCCCCGCAACAAGCTGCACGAGCCGCAGGAACACCGGGAATGACCAAAAGGCACCCAGAAGTGAACCAGCGAAAGTGGGGGAAAATGGAGGAAAAGGAGGAAAAAGTGCCAAATTGTTTGAAATCCTACCCAGGATGGAGTTCCACAAGTCCCGCAGCGAGCTGCACGAGCCGCAGGAACACCGGGAATGACCAAAAGGCACCCAGAAGTGAACCAGCGAAAGTGGGGGAAAAATGGAGGAGAAGGAGGAAAAAGTACCAAATTGTTTAAAAATCCTACCCAGGATGGAGTTCCAGAAGTCCCGCAGCGAGCTGCCCGAGCCGCGGGAACACCGAGAATCAACAAAAGGCACCCAGAAGTGAACCAGCGAAAGTGGGGGACAATTTGAGAAAAAGTTGGAAAAAGGTCCGAAGTTGTTTAAAAATCCTACCCAGGATGGAGTTCCAGAAGCCCCGCAGCGAGCTGCGCGAGCCCTGGGACCCCCGGGAATGACCAAAAGACACCCAGGAGTGGACCATCGAAAGTGGGAGGGAAATGGAGGGAAAGTCGGAAAAAGGTCCAAAATGGGTTGAAAATCATATGATCCCACCCAGGGTAGAGTTCCACAAGTCCCGCAGCGAGCTGCACGAGCCGCAGGAACACCGGGAATGACCAAAAGGCACCCAGAAGTGAACCAGCGAAAGTGGGGGGAAAATGGAGAAAAAGGAGGAAAAAGTGCCAAATTGTTTAAAAATCCTACCCAGGATGGAGTTCCAGAAGTCCCGCAGCGAGCTGCACGAGCCGCAGGAACACCGGGAATGACCAAAAGGCACCCAGAAGTGAACCATCAAAAGTGGGGGACAATTTGAGAAAAAGTTGGAAAAAGGTCTGAAATTGTTTAAAAATCCTACCCAGGATGGAGTTCCAGAAGCCCCGCAGCGAGCTGCACGAGCCGCAGGAACACCGGGAATGACCAAAAGGCACCCAGGAGTGAACCAGCCAAAGTGGGGGACAATTTGAGAAAAAGTTGGAAAAAGGTCCGAAATTGATTAAAAATCCTACCCAGGATGGAGTTCCAGAAGCCCCGCAGCGAGCTGCACGAGCCGCAGGAACACCGGGAATGACCAAAAGGCACCCAGAAGTGAACCAGCGAAAGTGGGGGAAAAATGGAGGAAAAGGAGGAAAAAGTACCAAATTGTTTAAAAATCCTACCCAGGATGGAGTTCCACAAGTCCCGCAGCGAGCTGCCCAAGCCGCGGGAACACCGGGAATGACCAAAAGGCACCCAGAAGTGAACCAGCGAAAGTGGGGGGGAAAAATGGAGGAAAAGGAGGAAAAAGTTCCAAATTGTTTAAAAATCCTACCCAGGATGGAGTTCCAGAAGTCCCGCAGCGAGCTGCACGAGCCGCAGGAACACCGATAATGAACAAAAGGCACCCAGAAGTGAACCAGCGAAAGTGGGGAAAAATGGAGGAAAAGGAGGAAAAAGTACCAAATTGTTTAAAAATCCTACCCAGGATGGAGTTCCAGAAGCCCCGCAGCGAGCTGCACGAGCCGCAGGAACACCGGGAATGACCAAAAGGCACCCAGAAGTGAACCAGCGAAAGTGGGGGACAATTTGAGAAAAAGTTGGAAAAAGGTCCGAAATTGATTAAAAATCCTACCCAGGATGGAGTTCCAGAAGCCCCGCAGCGAGCTGCCCGAGCCGCGGGAACACCGGGAATGACCAAAAGGCACCCAGAAGTGAACCAGCGAAAGTGGGGGGAAAATGGAGAAAAAGGAGGAAAAAGTGCCAAATTGTTTAAAAATCCTACCCAGGATGGAGTTCCAGAAGTCCCGCAGCGAGCTGCACGAGCCGCAGGAACACCGGGAATGACCAAAAGGCACCCAGAAGTGAACCAGCGAAAGTGGGGGAAAAATGGAGGAAAAGGAGGAAAAAGTGCCAAATTGTTTAAAAATCCTACCCAGGATGGAGTTCCAGAAGTCCCGCAGCGAGCTGCACGAGCCGCAGGAACACCGATAATGAACAAAAGGCACCCAGAAGTGGACCATCGAAAGTGGGAGGGAAATGGAGGGAAAGTCGGAAAAAGGTCCAAAATGGGTTGAAAATCATATGATCCCACCCAGGGTAGAGTTCCACAAGTCCCGCAGCGAGCTGCACGAGCCGCAGGAACACCGGGAATGACCAAAAGATACCCAGGAGTGAACCAGCCAAAGTGGGGGACAATTTGAGAAAAAGTTGGAAAAAGGTCCGAAATTGTTTAAAAATCCTACCCAGGATGGAGTTCCAGAAGCCCCACAGCGAGCTGCCCGAGCCGCGGGAACACCGGGAATGACCAAAAGGCACCCAGAAGTGAACCAGCGAAAGTGGGGGGAAAATGGAGAAAAAGGAGGAAAAAGTGCCAAATTGTTTAAAAATCCTACCCAGGATGGAGTTCCAGAAGTCCCGCAGCGAGCTGCACGAGCCGCAGGAACACCGGGAATGACCAAAAGGCACCCAGAAGTGAACCAGCGAAAGTGGGGGAAAAATGGAGGAAAAGGAGGAAAAAGTGCCAAATTGTTTAAAAATCCTACCCAGGATGGAGTTCCAGAAGTCCCGCAGCGAGCTGCACGAGCCGCAGGAACACCGATAATGAACAAAAGGCACCCAGAAGTGAACCAGCGAAAGTGGGGGGAAAATGGAGGAAAAGAGGAAAAAGTACCAAATTGTTTAAAAATCCTACCCAGGATGGAGTTCCAGAAGTCCCGCAGCGAGCTGCACGAGCCGCAGGAACACCGGGAATGACCAAAAGGCACCCAGAAGTGAACCAGCGAAAGTGGGGGAAAAATGGAGGAAAAGGAGCAAAAAGTACCAAATTGTTTAAAAATCCTACCCAGGATGGAGTTCCAGAAGCCCCGCAGCGAGCTGCACGAGCCGCAGGAACACCGGGAATGACCAAAAGGCACCCAGAAGTGAACGAGCGAAAGTGGGGGAAAAAATGGAGGAAAAGGAGGAAAAAGTGCCAAATTGTTTAAAAATCCTACCCAGGATGGAGTTCCACAAGTCCCGCAAAGAGCTGCACGAGCCGCAGGAACACCGGGAATGACCAAAAGGCACCCAGAAGTGAACCAGCGAAAGTGGGGGAAAAATGGAGGAAAAGGAGGAAAAAGTGCCAAATTGTTTAAAAATCCTACCCAGGATGGAGTTCCAGAAGTCCCGCAACGAGCTGCACGAGCCGCAGGAACACCGGGAATGACCAAAAGGCACCCAGAAGTGAACCATCAAAAGTGGGGGACAATTTGAGAAAAAGTTGGAAAAAGGTCCGAAATTGATTAAAAATCCTACCCAGGATGGAGTTCCAGAAGCCCCGCAGCGAGCTGCGCGAGCCGCAGGAACACCGGGAATGACCAAAAGGCACCCAGAAGTGAACCATCAAAAGTGGGGGACAATTTGAGAAAAAGTTGGAAAAAGGTCCGAAATTGATTAAAAATCCTACCCAGGATGGAGTTCCAGAAGCCCCGCAGCGAGCTGCACGAGCCGCAGGAACACCGGGAATGACCAAAAGGCACCCAGAAGTGAACCATCAAAAGTGGGGGACAATTTGAGAAAAAGTTGGAAAAAGGTCTGAAATTGTTTAAAAATCCTACCCAGGATGGAGTTCCAGAAGCCCCGCAGCGAGCTGCACGAGCCGCAGGAACACCGGGAATGACCAAAAGGCACCCAGAAGTGAACCATCAAAAGTGGGGGACAATTTGAGAAAAAGTTGGGGAAAAAGGTCCGAAATTGTTTAAAAATCCTACCCAGGATGGAGTTCCAGAAGCCCCGCAGCGAGCTGCACGAGCCGCGGGAACACCGGGAATGACCATAAGGCACCCAGGAGTGAACCAGCCAAAGTGGGGGACAATTTGAGAAAAAGTTGGAAAAAGGTCCGAAATTGTTTAAAAATCCTACCCAGGATGGAGTTCCAGAAGCCCCGCAGCGAGCTGCACGAGCCGCAGGAACACCGGGAATGACCAAAAGGCACCCAGAAGTGAACCATCAAAAGTGGGGGACAATTTGAGAAAAAGTTGGAAAAAGGTCCGAAATTGTTTAAAAATCCTATCCAGGATGGAGTTCCAGAAGCCCCGCAGCGAGCTGCCCGAGCCGCGGGAACACCGGGAATGACCAAAAGACACCCAGGAGTGGACCATCGAAAGTGGGAGGGAAATGGAGGGAAAGTCGGAAAAAGGTCCAAAATGGGTTGAAAATCATATGATCCCACCCAGGGTAGAGTTCCACAAGTCCCGCAGCGAGCTGCACGAGCCGCAGGAACACCGGGAATGACCAAAAGGCACCCAGAAGTGAACCAGCGAAAGTGGGGGGAAAATGGAGAAAAAGGAGGAAAAAGTGCCAAATTGTTTAAAAATCCTACCCAGGATGGAGTTCCAGAAGTCCCGCAGCGTGCTGCACGAGCCGCAGGAACACCGGGAATGACCAAAAGGCACCCAGAAGTGAACCATCAAAAGTGGGGGACAATTTGAGAAAAAGTTGGAAAAAGGTCTGAAATTGTTTAAAAATCCTACCCAGGATGGAGTTCCAGAAGCCCCGCAGCGAGCTGCACGAGCCGCAGGAACACCGGGAATGACCAAAAGGCACCCAGGAGTGAACCAGCCAAAGTGGGGGACAATTTGAGAAAAAGTTGGAAAAAGGTCCGAAATTGTTTAAAAATCCTACCCAGGATGGAGTTCCAGAAGCCCCGCAGCGAGCTGCACGAGCCGCAGGAACACCGGGAATGACCAAAAGGCACCCAGAAGTGAACCATCAAAAGTGGGGGACAATTTGAGAAAAAGTTGGAAAAAGGTCCGAAATTGTTTAAAAATCCTACCCAGGATGGAGTTCCAGAAGCCCCGCAGCGAGCTGCACGAGCCGCGGGAACACCGGGAATGACCAAAAGGCACCCAGGAGTGAACCAGCCAAAGTGGGGGACAATTTGAGAAAAAGTTGGAAAAAGGTCCGAAATTGTTTAAAAATCCTACCCAGGATGGAGTTCCAGAAGCCCCGCAGCGAGCTGCACGAGCCGCAGGAACACCGGGAATGACCAAAAGGCACCCAGAACTGAACCATCAAAAGTGGGGGACAATTTGAGAAAAAGTTGGAAAAAGGTCCGAAATTGTTTAAAAATCCTACCCAGGATGGAGTTCCAGAAGCCCCGCAGCGAGCTGCCCGAGCCGCGGGAACACCGGGAATGACCAAAAGACACCCAGGAGTGGACCATCGAAAGTGGGAGGGAAATGGAGGGAAAGTCGGAAAAAGGTCCAAAATGGGTTGAAAATCATATGATCCCACCCAGGGTAGAGTTCCACAAGTCCCGCAGCGAGCTGCACGAGCCGCAGGAACACCGGGAATGACCAAAAGGCACCCAGAAGTGAACCAGCGAAAGTGGGGGGAAAATGGAGAAAAAGGAGGAAAAAGTGCCAAATTGTTTAAAAATCCTACCCAGGATGGAGTTCCAGAAGTCCCGCAGCGAGCTGCACGAGCCGCAGGAACACCGGGAATGACCAAAAGGCACCCAGAAGTGAACCATCAAAAGTGGGGGACAATTTGAGAAAAAGTTGGAAAAAGGTCCGAAATTGATTAAAAATCCTACCCAGGATGGAGTTCCAGAAGTCCCGCAGCGAGCTGCGCGAGCTCCGGGACCCCCGGGAATGACCAAAAGGCACCCAGAAGTGAACCATCAAAAGTGGGGGACAATTTGAGAAAAAGTTGGAAAAAGGTCTGAAATTGTTTAAAAATCCTACCCAGGATGGAGTTCCAGAAGCCCCGCAGCGAGCTGCACGAGCCGCAGGAACACCGGGAATGACCAAAAGGCACCCAGAAGTGAACCATCAAAAGTGGGGGACAATTTGAGAAAAAGTTGGAAAAAGGTCCGAAATTGTTTAAAAATCCTACCCAGGATGGAGTTCCAGAAGCCCCGCAGCGAGCTGCACGAGCCGCGGGAACACCGGGAATGACCAAAAGGCACCCAGAAGTGAACCAGCGAAAGTGGGGGGGAAAAATGGAGGAAAAGGAGGAAAAAGTTCCAAATTGTTTAAAAATCCTACCCAGGATGGAGTTCCAGAAGTCCCGCAGCGAGCTGCACGAGCCGCGGGAACACCGGGAATGACCAAAAGGCACCCAGAAGTGAACCATCAAAAGTGGGGGACAATTTGAGAAAAAGTTGGAAAAAGGTCCGAAATTGATTAAAAATCCTACCCAGGATGGAGTTCCAGAAGTCCCGCAGCGAGCTGCGCGAGCTCCGGGACCCCCGGGAATGACCAAAAGGCACCCAGAAGTGAACCATCAAAAGTGGGGGACAATTTGAGAAAAAGTTGGAAAAAGGTCCGAAATTGATTAAAAATCCTACCCAGGATGGAGTTCCAGAAGCCCCGCAGCGAGCTGCACGAGCCGCAGGAACACCGGGAATGACCAAAAGGCACCCAGAAGTGAACCATCAAAAGTGGGGGACAATTTGAGAAAAAGTTGGAAAAAGGTCTGAAATTGTTTAAAAATCCTACCCAGGATGGAGTTCCAGAAGCCCCGCAGCGAGCTGCACGAGCCGCAGGAACACCGGGAATGACCAAAAGGCACCCAGAAGTGAACCATCAAAAGTGGGGGACAATTTGAGAAAAAGTTGGAAAAAGGTCCGAAATTGTTTAAAAATCCTACCCAGGATGGAGTTCCAGAAGCCCCGCAGCGAGCTGCACGAGCCGCGGGAACACCGGGAATGACCATAAGGCACCCAGGAGTGAACCAGCCAAAGTGGGGGACAATTTGAGAAAAAGTTGGAAAAAGGTCCGAAATTGTTTAAAAATCCTACCCAGGATGGAGTTCCAGAAGCCCCGCAGCGAGCTGCACGAGCCGCAGGAACACCGGGAATGACCAAAAGGCACCCAGAAGTGAACCATCAAAAGTGGGGGACAATTTGAGAAAAAGTTGGAAAAAGGTCCGAAATTGTTTAAAAATCCTATCCAGGATGGAGTTCCAGAAGCCCCGCAGCGAGCTGCCCGAGCCGCGGGAACACCGGGAATGACCAAAAGACACCCAGGAGTGGACCATCGAAAGTGGGAGGGAAATGGAGGGAAAGTCGGAAAAAGGTCCAAAATGGGTTGAAAATCATATGATCCCACCCAGGGTAGAGTTCCACAAGTCCCGCAGCGAGCTGCACGAGCCGCAGGAACACCGGGAATGACCAAAAGGCACCCAGAAGTGAACCAGCGAAAGTGGGGGGAAAATGGAGAAAAAGGAGGAAAAAGTGCCAAATTGTTTAAAAATCCTACCCAGGATGGAGTTCCAGAAGTCCCGCAGCGTGCTGCACGAGCCGCAGGAACACCGGGAATGACCAAAAGGCACCCAGAAGTGAACCATCAAAAGTGGGGGACAATTTGAGAAAAAGTTGGAAAAAGGTCTGAAATTGTTTAAAAATCCTACCCAGGATGGAGTTCCAGAAGCCCCGCAGCGAGCTGCACGAGCCGCAGGAACACCGGGAATGACCAAAAGGCACCCAGGAGTGAACCAGCCAAAGTGGGGGACAATTTGAGAAAAAGTTGGAAAAAGGTCCGAAATTGTTTAAAAATCCTACCCAGGATGGAGTTCCAGAAGCCCCGCAGCGAGCTGCACGAGCCGCAGGAACACCGGGAATGACCAAAAGGCACCCAGAAGTGAACCATCAAAAGTGGGGGACAATTTGAGAAAAAGTTGGAAAAAGGTCCGAAATTGTTTAAAAATCCTACCCAGGATGGAGTTCCAGAAGCCCCGCAGCGAGCTGCACGAGCCGCGGGAACACCGGGAATGACCAAAAGGCACCCAGGAGTGAACCAGCCAAAGTGGGGGACAATTTGAGAAAAAGTTGGAAAAAGGTCCGAAATTGTTTAAAAATCCTACCCAGGATGGAGTTCCAGAAGCCCCGCAGCGAGCTGCACGAGCCGCAGGAACACCGGGAATGACCAAAAGGCACCCAGAACTGAACCATCAAAAGTGGGGGACAATTTGAGAATAAGTTGGAAAAAGGTCCGAAATTGTTTAAAAATCCTACCCAGGATGGAGTTCCAGAAGCCCCGCAGCGAGCTGCCCGAGCCGCGGGAACACCGGGAATGACCAAAAGACACCCAGGAGTGGACCATCGAAAGTGGGAGGGAAATGGAGGGAAAGTCGGAAAAAGGTCCAAAATGGGTTGAAAATCATATGATCCCACCCAGGGTAGAGTTCCACAAGTCCCGCAGCGAGCTGCACGAGCCGCAGGAACACCGGGAATGACCAAAAGGCACCCAGAAGTGAACCAGCGAAAGTGGGGGGAAAATGGAGAAAAAGGAGGAAAAAGTGCCAAATTGTTTAAAAATCCTACCCAGGATGAAATTCCAGAAGTCCCGCAGCGAGCTGCACGAGCCGCAGGAACACCGGGAATGACCAAAAGGCACCCAGAAGTGAACCATCAAAAGTGGGGGACAATTTGAGAAAAAGTTGGAAAAAGGTCCGAAATTGATTAAAAATCCTACCCAGGATGGAGTTCCAGAAGTCCCGCAGCGAGCTGCGCGAGCTCCGGGACCCCCGGGAATGACCAAAAGGCACCCAGAAGTGAACCATCAAAAGTGGGGGACAATTTGAGAAAAAGTTGGAAAAAGGTCTGAAATTGTTTAAAAATCCTACCCAGGATGGAGTTCCAGAAGCCCCGCAGCGAGCTGCACGAGCCGCAGGAACACCGGGAATGACCAAAAGGCACCCAGAAGTGAACCATCAAAAGTGGGGGACAATTTGAGAAAAAGTTGGAAAAAGGTCCGAAATTGTTTAAAAATCCTACCCAGGATGGAGTTCCAGAAGCCCCGCAGCGAGCTGCACGAGCCGCGGGAACACCGGGAATGACCAAAAGGCACCCAGGAGTGAACCAGCCAAAGTGGGGGACAATTTGAGAAAAAGTTGGAAAAAGGTCCGAAATTGTTTAAAAATCCTACCCAGGATGGAGTTCCAGAAGCCCCGCAGCGAGCTGCACGAGCCGCAGGAACACCGGGAATGACCAAAAGGCACCCAGAAGTGAACCATCAAAAGTGGGGGACAATTTGAGAAAAAGTTGGAAAAAGGTCCGAAATTGTTTAAAAATCCTACCCAGGATGGAGTTCCAGAAGCCCCGCAGCGAGCTGCCCGAGCCACGGGAACACCGGGAATGACCAAAAGACACCCAGGAGTGGACCATCGAAAGTGGGAGGGAAATGGAGGGAAAGTCGGAAAAAGGTCCAAAATGGGTTGAAAATCATATGATCCCACCCAGGGTAGAGTTCCACAAGTCCCGCAGCGAGCTGCACGAGCCGCAGGAACACCGGGAATGACCAAAAGGCACCCAGAAGTGAACCATCAAAAGTGGGGGACAATTTGAGAAAAAGTTGGAAAAAGGTCCGAAATTGTTTAAAAATCCTATCCAGGATGGAGTTCCAGAAGCCCCGCAGCGAGCTGCCCGAGCCGCGGGAACACCGGGAATGACCAAAAGACACCCAGGAGTGGACCATCGAAAGTGGGAGGGAAATGGAGGGAAAGTCGGAAAAAGGTCCAAAATGGGTTGAAAATCATATGATCCCACCCAGGGTAGAGTTCCACAAGTCCCGCAGCGAGCTGCACGAGCCGCAGGAACACCGGGAATGACCAAAAGGCACCCAGAAGTGAACCAGCGAAAGTGGGGGGAAAATGGAGAAAAAGGAGGAAAAAGTGCCAAATTGTTTAAAAATCCTACCCAGGATGGAGTTCCAGAAGTCCCGCAGCGTGCTGCACGAGCCGCAGGAACACCGGGAATGACCAAAAGGCACCCAGAAGTGAACCATCAAAAGTGGGGGACAATTTGAGAAAAAGTTGGAAAAAGGTCTGAAATTGTTTAAAAATCCTACCCAGGATGGAGTTCCAGAAGCCCCGCAGCGAGCTGCACGAGCCGCAGGAACACCGGGAATGACCAAAAGGCACCCAGGAGTGAACCAGCCAAAGTGGGGGACAATTTGAGAAAAAGTTGGAAAAAGGTCCGAAATTGTTTAAAAATCCTACCCAGGATGGAGTTCCAGAAGCCCCGCAGCGAGCTGCACGAGCCGCAGGAACACCGGGAATGACCAAAAGGCACCCAGAAGTGAACCATCAAAAGTGGGGGACAATTTGAGAAAAAGTTGGAAAAAGGTCCGAAATTGTTTAAAAATCCTACCCAGGATGGAGTTCCAGAAGCCCCGCAGCGAGCTGCACGAGCCGCGGGAACACCGGGAATGACCAAAAGGCACCCAGGAGTGAACCAGCCAAAGTGGGGGACAATTTGAGAAAAAGTTGGAAAAAGGTCCGAAATTGTTTAAAAATCCTACCCAGGATGGAGTTCCAGAAGCCCCGCAGCGAGCTGCACGAGCCGCAGGAACACCGGGAATGACCAAAAGGCACCCAGAACTGAACCATCAAAAGTGGGGGACAATTTGAGAAAAAGTTGGAAAAAGGTCCGAAATTGTTTAAAAATCCTACCCAGGATGGAGTTCCAGAAGCCCCGCAGCGAGCTGCCCGAGCCGCGGGAACACCGGGAATGACCAAAAGACACCCAGGAGTGGACCATCGAAAGTGGGAGGGAAATGGAGGGAAAGTCGGAAAAAGGTCCAAAATGGGTTGAAAATCATATGATCCCACCCAGGGTAGAGTTCCACAAGTCCCGCAGCGAGCTGCACGAGCCGCAGGAACACCGGGAATGACCAAAAGGCACCCAGAAGTGAACCAGCGAAAGTGGGGGGAAAATGGAGAAAAAGGAGGAAAAAGTGCCAAATTGTTTAAAAATCCTACCCAGGATGGAGTTCCAGAAGTCCCGCAGCGAGCTGCACGAGCCGCAGGAACACCGGGAATGACCAAAAGGCACCCAGAAGTGAACCATCAAAAGTGGGGGACAATTTGAGAAAAAGTTGGAAAAAGGTCCGAAATTGATTAAAAATCCTACCCAGGATGGAGTTCCAGAAGCCCCGCAGCGAGCTGCGCGAGCCGCAGGAACACCGGGAATGACCAAAAGGCACCCAGAAGTGAACCAGCGAAAGTGGGGGTAAAATGGAGGAAAAGGAGGAAAAAGTGCCAAATTGTTTAAAAATCCTACCCAGGATGGAGTTCCAGAAGTCCCGCAGCGAGCTGCACGAGCCGCAGGAACACCGGGAATGACCAAAAGGCACCCAGAAGTTAACCATCGAAAGTGGGGGGACAATTTGAGAAAAAGTTGGAAAAAGGTCCGAAATTGATTAAAAATCCTACCCAGGATGGAGTTCCAGAAGCCCCGCAGCGAGCTGCACGAGCCGCAGGAACACCGGGAATGACCAAAAGGCACCCAGAAGTGAACCATCAAAAGTGGGGGACAATTTGAGAAAAAGTTGGAAAAAGGTCCGAAATTGATTAAAAATCCTACCCAGGATGGAGTTCCAGAAGCCCCGCAGCGAGCTGCACGAGCCGCAGGAACACCGGGAATGACCAAAAGGCACCCAGAAGTGAACCATCAAAAGTGGGGGACAATTTGAGAAAAAGTTGGAAAAAGGTCTGAAATTGTTTAAAAATCCTACCCAGGATGGAGTTCCAGAAGCCCCGCAGCGAGCTGCACGAGCCGCAGGAACACCGGGAATGACCAAAAGGCACCCAGAAGTGAACCATCAAAAGTGGGGGACAATTTGAGAAAAAGTTGGAAAAAGGTCCGAAATTGTTTAAAAATCCTACCCAGGATGGAGTTCCAGAAGCCCCGCAGCGAGCTGCACGAGCCGCGGGAACACCGGGAATGACCAAAAGGCACCCAGGAGTGAACCAGCCAAAGTGGGGGACAATTTGAGAAAAAGTTGGAAAAAGGTCCGAAATTGTTTAAAAATCCTACCCAGGATGGAGTTCCAGAAGCCCCGCAGCGAGCTGCACGAGCCGCAGGAACACCGGGAATGACCAAAAGGCACCCAGAAGTGAACCATCAAAAGTGGGGGACAATTTGAGAAAAAGTTGGAAAAAGGTCCGAAATTATTTAAAAATCCTACCCAGGATGGAGTTCCACAACTCCCGCAAAGAGCTGCACGAGCCGCAGGAACACCGGGAATGACCAAAAGGCACCCAGAAGTGAACCAGCGAAAGTGGGGGAAAAATGGAGGAAAAGGAGGAAAAAGTACCAAATTGTTTAAAAATCCTACCAGGATGGAGTTCCAGAAGTCCCGCAGCGAGCTGCACGAGCCGCAGGAACACCGATAATGAACAAAAGGCACCCAGAAGTGAACCAGCGAAAGTGGGGGAAAAATGGAGGAAAAGGAGGAAAAAGTACCAAATTGTTTAAAAATCCTACCCAGGATGGAGTTCCAGAAGCCCCGCAGCGAGCTGCACGAGCCGCAGGAACACCGGGAATGACCAAAAGGCACCCAGAAGTGAACCAGCGAAAGTGGGGGACAATTTGAGAAAAAGTTGGAAAAAGGTCCGAAATTGATTAAAAATCCTACCCAGGATGGAGTTCCAGAAGCCCCGCAGCGAGCTGCCCGAGCCGCGGGAACACCGGGAATGACCAAAAGGCACCCAGAAGTGAACCAGCGAAAGTGGGGGGAAAATGGAGAAAAAGGAGGAAAAAGTGCCAAATTGTTTAAAAATCCTACCCAGGATGGAGTTCCAGAAGTCCCGCAGCGAGCTGCACGAGCCGCAGGAACACCGGGAATGACCAAAAGGCACCCAGAAGTGAACCAGCGAAAGTGGGGGAAAAATGGAGGAAAAGGAGGAAAAAGTGCCAAATTGTTTAAAAATCCTACCCAGGATGGAGTTCCAGAAGTCCCGCAGCGAGCTGCACGAGCCGCAGGAACACCGATAATGAACAAAAGGCACCCAGAAGTGAACCAGCGAAAGTGGGGGGAAAATGGAGGAAAAGGAGGAAAAAGTACCAAATTGTTTAAAAATCCTACCCAGGATGGAGTTCCAGAAGTCCCGCAGCGAGCTGCACGAGCCGCAGGAACACCGGGAATGACCAAAAGGCACCCAGAAGTGAACGAGCGAAAGTGGGGGAAAAAATGGAGGAAAAGGAGGAAAAAGTGCCAAATTGTTTAAAAATCCTACCCAGGATGGAGTTCCACAAGTCCCGCAAAGAGCTGCACGAGCCGCAGGAACACCGGGAATGACCAAAAGGCACCCAGAAGTGAACCAGCGAAAGTGGGGGAAAAATGGAGGAAAAGGAGGAAAAAGTGCCAAATTGTTTAAAAATCCTACCCAGGATGGAGTTCCAGAAGTCCCGCAACGAGCTGCACGAGCCGCAGGAACACCGGGAATGACCAAAAGGCACCCAGAAGTGAACCATCAAAAGTGGGGGACAATTTGAGAAAAAGTTGGAAAAAGGTCCGAAATTGATTAAAAATCCTACCCAGGATGGAGTTCCAGAAGCCCCGCAGCGAGCTGCGCGAGCCGCAGGAACACCGGGAATGACCAAAAGGCACCCAGAAGTGAACCAGCGAAAGTGGGGGTAAAATGGAGGAAAAGGAGGAAAAAGTGCCAAATTGTTTAAAAATCCTACCCAGGATGGAGTTCCAGAAGTCCCGCAGCGAGCTGCACGAGCCGCAGGAACACCGGGAATGACCAAAAGGCACCCAGAAGTTAACCATCGAAAGTGGGGGACAATTTGAGAAAAAGTTGGAAAAAGGTCCGAAATTGATTAAAAATCCTACCCAGGATGGAGTTCCAGAAGCCCCGCAGCGAGCTGCACGAGCCGCAGGAACACCGGGAATGACCAAAAGGCACCCAGAAGTGAACCATCAAAAGTGGGGGACAATTTGAGAAAAAGTTGGAAAAAGGTCCGAAATTGATTAAAAATCCTACCCAGGATGGAGTTCCAGAAGCCCCGCAGCGAGCTGCACGAGCCGCAGGAACACCGGGAATGACCAAAAGGCACCCAGAAGTGAACCATCAAAAGTGGGGGACAATTTGAGAAAAAGTTGGAAAAAGGTCTGAAATTGTTTAAAAATCCTACCCAGGATGGAGTTCCAGAAGCCCCGCAGCGAGCTGCACGAGCCGCAGGAACACCGGGAATGACCAAAAGGCACCCAGAAGTGAACCATCAAAAGTGGGGGACAATTTGAGAAAAAGTTGGAAAAAGGTCCGAAATTGTTTAAAAATCCTACCCAGGATGGAGTTCCAGAAGCCCCGCAGCGAGCTGCACGAGCCGCGGGAACACCGGGAATGACCAAAAGGCACCCAGGAGTGAACCAGCCAAAGTGGGGGACAATTTGAGAAAAAGTTGGAAAAAGGTCCGAAATTGTTTAAAAATCCTACCCAGGATGGAGTTCCAGAAGCCCCGCAGCGAGCTGCACGAGCCGCAGGAACACCGGGAATGACCAAAAGGCACCCAGAAGTGAACCATCAAAAGTGGGGGACAATTTGAGAAAAAGTTGGAAAAAGGTCCGAAATTGTTTAAAAATCCTACCCAGGATGGAGTTCCAGAAGCCCCGCAGCGAGCTGCCCGAGCCACGGGAACACCGGGAATGACCAAAAGACACCCAGGAGTGGACCATCGAAAGTGGGAGGGAAATGGAGGGAAAGTCGGAAAAAGGTCCAAAATGGGTTGAAAATCATATGATCCCACCCAGGGTAGAGTTCCACAAGTCCCGCAGCGAGCTGCACGAGCCGCAGGAACACCGGGAATGACCAAAAGGCACCCAGAAGTGAACCAGCGAAAGTGGGGGGAAAATGGAGAAAAAGGAGGAAAAAGTGCCAAATTGTTTAAAAATCCTACCCAGGATGGAGTTCCAGAAGTCCCGCAGCGAGCTGCACGAGCCGCAGGAACACCGGGAATGACCAAAAGGCACCCAGAAGTGAACCATCAAAAGTGGGGGACAATTTGAGAAAAAGTTGGAAAAAGGTCTGAAATTGTTTAAAAATCCTACCCAGGATGGAGTTCCAGAAGCCCCGCAGCGAGCTGCACGAGCCGCAGGAACACCGGGAATGACCAAAAGGCACCCAGGAGTGAACCAGCCAAAGTGGGGGACAATTTGAGAAAAAGTTGGAAAAAGGTCCGAAATTGATTAAAAATCCTACCCAGGATGGAGTTCCAGAAGCCCCGCAGCGAGCTGCACGAGCCGCAGGAACACCGGGAATGACCAAAAGGCACCCAGAAGTGAACCAGCGAAAGTGGGGGAAAAATGGAGGAAAAGGAGGAAAAAGTACCAAATTGTTTAAAAATCCTACCCAGGATGGAGTTCCACAAGTCCCGCAGCGAGCTGCCCAAGCCGCGGGAACACCGGGAATGACCAAAAGGCACCCAGAAGTGAACCAGCGAAAGTGGGGGGGAAAAATGGAGGAAAAGGAGGAAAAAGTTCCAAATTGTTTAAAAATCCTACCCAGGATGGAGTTCCAGAAGTCCCGCAGCGAGCTGCACGAGCCGCAGGAACACCGATAATGAACAAAAGGCACCCAGAAGTGAACCAGCGAAAGTGGGGGAAAAATGGAGGAAAAGGAGGAAAAAGTACCAAATTGTTTAAAAATCCTACCCAGGATGGAGTTCCAGAAGCCCCGCAGCGAGCTGCACGAGCCGCAGGAACACCGGGAATGACCAAAAGGCACCCAGAAGTGAACCAGCGAAAGTGGGGGACAATTTGAGAAAAAGTTGGAAAAAGGTCCGAAATTGATTAAAAATCCTACCCAGGATGGAGTTCCAGAAGCCCCGCAGCGAGCTGCCCGAGCCGCGGGAACACCGGGAATGACCAAAAGGCACCCAGAAGTGAACCAGCGAAAGTGGGGGGAAAATGGAGAAAAAGGAGGAAAAAGTGCCAAATTGTTTAAAAATCCTACCCAGGATGGAGTTCCAGAAGTCCCGCAGCGAGCTGCACGAGCCGCAGGAACACCGGGAATGACCAAAAGGCACCCAGAAGTGAACCAGCGAAAGTGGGGGAAAAATGGAGGAAAAGGAGGAAAAAGTGCCAAATTGTTTAAAAATCCTACCCAGGATGGAGTTCCAGAAGTCCCGCAGCGAGCTGCACGAGCCGCAGGAACACCGATAATGAACAAAAGGCACCCAGAAGTGGACCATCGAAAGTGGGAGGGAAATGGAGGGAAAGTCGGAAAAAGGTCCAAAATGGGTTGAAAATCATATGATCCCACCCAGGGTAGAGTTCCACAAGTCCCGCAGCGAGCTGCACGAGCCGCAGGAACACCGGGAATGACCAAAAGATACCCAGGAGTGAACCAGCCAAAGTGGGGGACAATTTGAGAAAAAGTTGGAAAAAGGTCCGAAATTGTTTAAAAATCCTACCCAGGATGGAGTTCCAGAAGCCCCACAGCGAGCTGCCCGAGCCGCGGGAACACCGGGAATGACCAAAAGGCACCCAGAAGTGAACCAGCGAAAGTGGGGGGAAAATGGAGAAAAAGGAGGAAAAAGTGCCAAATTGTTTAAAAATCCTACCCAGGATGGAGTTCCAGAAGTCCCGCAGCGAGCTGCACGAGCCGCAGGAACACCGGGAATGACCAAAAGGCACCCAGAAGTGAACCAGCGAAAGTGGGGGAAAAATGGAGGAAAAGGAGGAAAAAGTGCCAAATTGTTTAAAAATCCTACCCAGGATGGAGTTCCAGAAGTCCCGCAGCGAGCTGCACGAGCCGCAGGAACACCGATAATGAACAAAAGGCACCCAGAAGTGAACCAGCGAAAGTGGGGGGAAAATGGAGGAAAAGGAGGAAAAAGTACCAAATTGTTTAAAAATCCTACCCAGGATGGAGTTCCAGAAGTCCCGCAGCGAGCTGCACGAGCCGCAGGAACACCGGGAATGACCAAAAGGCACCCAGAAGTGAACCAGCGAAAGTGGGGGAAAAATGGAGGAAAAGGAGCAAAAAGTACCAAATTGTTTAAAAATCCTACCCAGGATGGAGTTCCAGAAGCCCCGCAGCGAGCTGCACGAGCCGCAGGAACACCGGGAATGACCAAAAGGCACCCAGAAGTGAACGAGCGAAAGTGGGGGAAAAAATGGAGGAAAAGGAGGAAAAAGTGCCAAATTGTTTAAAAATCCTACCCAGGATGGAGTTCCACAAGTCCCGCAAAGAGCTGCACGAGCCGCAGGAACACCGGGAATGACCAAAAGGCACCCAGAAGTGAACCAGCGAAAGTGGGGGAAAAATGGAGGAAAAGGAGGAAAAAGTGCCAAATTGTTTAAAAATCCTACCCAGGATGGAGTTCCAGAAGTCCCGCAACGAGCTGCACGAGCCGCAGGAACACCGGGAATGACCAAAAGGCACCCAGAAGTGAACCATCAAAAGTGGGGGACAATTTGAGAAAAAGTTGGAAAAAGGTCCGAAATTGATTAAAAATCCTACCCAGGATGGAGTTCCAGAAGCCCCGCAGCGAGCTGCGCGAGCCGCAGGAACACCGGGAATGACCAAAAGGCACCCAGAAGTGAACCAGCGAAAGTGGGGGTAAAATGGAGGAAAAGGAGGAAAAAGTGCCAAATTGTTTAAAAATCCTACCCAGGATGGAGTTCCAGAAGTCCCGCAGCGAGCTGCACGAGCCGCAGGAACACCGGGAATGACCAAAAGGCACCCAGAAGTTAACCATCGAAAGTGGGGGACAATTTGAGAAAAAGTTGGAAAAAGGTCCGAAATTGATTAAAAATCCTACCCAGGATGGAGTTCCAGAAGCCCCGCAGCGAGCTGCACGAGCCGCAGGAACACCGGGAATGACCAAAAGGCACCCAGAAGTGAACCATCAAAAGTGGGGGACAATTTGAGAAAAAGTTGGAAAAAGGTCCGAAATTGATTAAAAATCCTACCCAGGATGGAGTTCCAGAAGCCCCGCAGCGAGCTGCACGAGCCGCAGGAACACCGGGAATGACCAAAAGGCACCCAGAAGTGAACCATCAAAAGTGGGGGACAATTTGAGAAAAAGTTGGAAAAAGGTCTGAAATTGTTTAAAAATCCTACCCAGGATGGAGTTCCAGAAGCCCCGCAGCGAGCTGCACGAGCCGCAGGAACACCGGGAATGACCAAAAGGCACCCAGAAGTGAACCATCAAAAGTGGGGGACAATTTGAGAAAAAGTTGGAAAAAGGTCCGAAATTGTTTAAAAATCCTACCCAGGATGGAGTTCCAGAAGCCCCGCAGCGAGCTGCACGAGCCGCGGGAACACCGGGAATGACCAAAAGGCACCCAGGAGTGAACCAGCCAAAGTGGGGGACAATTTGAGAAAAAGTTGGAAAAAGGTCCGAAATTGTTTAAAAATCCTACCCAGGATGGAGTTCCAGAAGCCCCGCAGCGAGCTGCACGAGCCGCAGGAACACCGGGAATGACCAAAAGGCACCCAGAAGTGAACCATCAAAAGTGGGGGACAATTTGAGAAAAAGTTGGAAAAAGGTCCGAAATTGTTTAAAAATCCTACCCAGGATGGAGTTCCAGAAGCCCCGCAGCGAGCTGCCCGAGCCGCGGGAACACCGGGAATGACCAAAAGACACCCAGGAGTGGACCATCGAAAGTGGGAGGGAAATGGAGGGAAAGTCGGAAAAAGGTCCAAAATGGGTTGAAAATCATATGATCCCACCCAGGGTAGAGTTCCACAAGTCCCGCAGCGAGCTGCACGAGCCGCAGGAACACCGGGAATGACCAAAAGGCACCCAGAAGTGAACCAGCCAAAGTGGGGGACAATTTGAGAAAAAGTTGGAAAAAGGTCCGAAATTGTTTAAAAATCCTACCCAGGATGGAGTTCCACAAGTCCCGCAGCGAGCTGCACGAGCCGCAGGAACACCGGGAATGACCAAAAGGCACCCAGGAGTGAACCAGCCAAAGTGGGGGACAATTTGAGAAAAAGTTGGAAAAAGGTCCGAAATTGTTTAAAAATCCTACCCAGGATGGAGTTCCAGAAGCCCCGCAGCGAGCTGCACGAGCCGCAGGAACACCGGGAATGACCAAAAGGCACCCAGAAGTGAACCATCAAAAGTGGGGGACAATTTGAGAAAAAGTTGGAAAAAGGTCCGAAATTGTTTAAAAATCCTACCCAGGATGGAGTTCCAGAAGCCCCGCAGCGAGCTGCCCGAGCCGCGGGAACACCGGGAATGACCAAAAGACACCCAGGAGTGGACCATCGAAAGTGGGAGGGAAATGGAGGGAAAGTCGGAAAAAGGTCCAAAATGGGTTGAAAATCATATGATCCCACCCAGGGTAGAGTTCCACAAGTCCCGCAGCGAGCTGCACGAGCCGCAGGAACACCGGGAATGACCAAAAGGCACCCAGAAGTGAACCAGCGAAAGTGGGGGGAAAATGGAGAAAAAGGAGGAAAAAGTGCCAAATTGTTTAAAAATCCTACCCAGGATGGAGTTCCAGAAGTCCCGCAGCGTGCTGCACGAGCCGCAGGAACACCGGGAATGACCAAAAGGCACCCAGAAGTGAACCATCAAAAGTGGGGGACAATTTGAGAAAAAGTTGGAAAAAGGTCTGAAATTGTTTAAAAATCCTACCCAGGATGGAGTTCCAGAAGCCCCGCAGCGAGCTGCACGAGCCGCAGGAACACCGGGAATGACCAAAAGGCACCCAGGAGTGAACCAGCCAAAGTGGGGGACAATTTGAGAAAAAGTTGGAAAAAGGTCCGAAATTGTTTAAAAATCCTACCCAGGATGGAGTTCCAGAAGCCCCGCAGCGAGCTGCACGAGCCGCAGGAACACCGGGAATGACCAAAAGGCACCCAGAAGTGAACCATCAAAAGTGGGGGACAATTTGAGAAAAAGTTGGAAAAAGGTCCGAAATTGTTTAAAAATCCTACCCAGGATGGAGTTCCAGAAGCCCCGCAGCGAGCTGCACGAGCCGCGGGAACACCGGGAATGACCAAAAGGCACCCAGGAGTGAACCAGCCAAAGTGGGGGACAATTTGAGAAAAAGTTGGAAAAAGGTCCGAAATTGTTTAAAAATCCTACCCAGGATGGAGTTCCAGAAGCCCCGCAGCGAGCTGCACGAGCCGCAGGAACACCGGGAATGACCAAAAGGCACCCAGAACTGAACCATCAAAAGTGGGGGACAATTTGAGAAAAAGTTGGAAAAAGGTCCGAAATTGTTTAAAAATCCTACCCAGGATGGAGTTCCAGAAGCCCCGCAGCGAGCTGCCCGAGCCGCGGGAACACCGGGAATGACCAAAAGACACCCAGGAGTGGACCATCGAAAGTGGGAGGGAAATGGAGGGAAAGTCGGAAAAAGGTCCAAAATGGGTTGAAAATCATATGATCCCACCCAGGGTAGAGTTCCACAAGTCCCGCAGCGAGCTGCACGAGCCGCAGGAACACCGGGAATGACCAAAAGGCACCCAGAAGTGAACCAGCGAAAGTGGGGGGAAAATGGAGAAAAAGGAGGAAAAAGTGCCAAATTGTTTAAAAATCCTACCCAGGATGGAGTTCCAGAAGTCCCGCAGCGAGCTGCACGAGCCGCAGGAACACCGGGAATGACCAAAAGGCACCCAGAAGTGAACCATCAAAAGTGGGGGACAATTTGAGAAAAAGTTGGAAAAAGGTCCGAAATTGATTAAAAATCCTACCCAGGATGGAGTTCCAGAAGTCCCGCAGCGAGCTGCGCGAGCTCCGGGACCCCCGGGAATGACCAAAAGGCACCCAGAAGTGAACCATCAAAAGTGGGGGACAATTTGAGAAAAAGTTGGAAAAAGGTCTGAAATTGTTTAAAAATCCTACCCAGGATGGAGTTCCAGAAGCCCCGCAGCGAGCTGCACGAGCCGCAGGAACACCGGGAATGACCAAAAGGCACCCAGAAGTGAACCATCAAAAGTGGGGGACAATTTGAGAAAAAGTTGGAAAAAGGTCCGAAATTGTTTAAAAATCCTACCCAGGATGGAGTTCCAGAAGCCCCGCAGCGAGCTGCACGAGCCGCGGGAACACCGGGAATGACCAAAAGGCACCCAGGAGTGAACCAGCCAAAGTGGGGGACAATTTGAGAAAAAGTTGGAAAAAGGTCCGAAATTGTTTAAAAATCCTACCCAGGATGGAGTTCCAGAAGCCCCGCAGCGAGCTGCACGAGCCGCAGGAACACCGGGAATGACCAAAAGGCACCCAGAACTGAACCATCAAAAGTGGGGGACAATTTGAGAAAAAGTTGGAAAAAGGTCCGAAATTGTTTAAAAATCCTACCCAGGATGGAGTTCCAGAAGCCCCGCAGCGAGCTGCCCGAGCCGCGGGAACACCGGGAATGACCAAAAGACACCCAGGAGTGGACCATCGAAAGTGGGAGGGAAATGGAGGGAAAGTCGGAAAAAGGTCCAAAATGGGTTGAAAATCATATGATCCCACCCAGGGTAGAGTTCCACAAGTCCCGCAGCGAGCTGCACGAGCCGCAGGAACACCGGGAATGACCAAAAGGCACCCAGAAGTGAACCAGCGAAAGTGGGGGGAAAATGGAGAAAAAGGAGGAAAAAGTGCCAAATTGTTTAAAAATCCTACCCAGGATGGAGTTCCTGAAGTCCCGCAGCGAGCTGCACGAGCCGCAGGAACACCGGGAATGACCAAAAGGCACCCAGAAGTGAACCAGCGAAAGTGGGGGGAAAATGGAGGAAAAGGAGGAAAAAGTGCCAAATTGTTTAAAAATCCTACCCAGGATGGAGTTCCAGAAGTCCCGCAGCGAGCTGCACGAGCCGCAGGAACACCGATAATGAACAAAAGGCACCCAGAAGTGAACCAGCGAAAGTGGGGGAAAAATGGAGGAAAAGGAGGAAAAAGTACCAAATTGTTTAAAAATCCTACCCAGGATGGAGTTCCAGAAGTCCCGCAGCGAGCTGCCCAAGCCGCGGGAACACCGGGAATGACCAAAAGGCACCCAGAAGTGAACCAGCGAAAGTGGGGGGGAAAAATGGAGGAAAAGGAGGAAAAAGTTCCAAATTGTTTAAAAATCCTACCCAGGATGGAGTTCCAGAAGTCCCGCAGCGAGCTGCACGAGCCGCGGGAACACCGGGAATGACCAAAAGGCACCCAGAAGTGAACCATCAAAAGTGGGGGACAATTTGAGAAAAAGTTGGAAAAAGGTCCGAAATTGATTAAAAATCCTACCCAGGATGGAGTTCCAGAAGTCCCGCAGCGAGCTGCGCGAGCTCCGGGACCCCCGGGAATGACCAAAAGGCACCCAGAAGTGAACCATCAAAAGTGGGGGACAATTTGAGAAAAAGTTGGAAAAAGGTCCGAAATTGATTAAAAATCCTACCCAGGATGGAGTTCCAGAAGCCCCGCAGCGAGCTGCACGAGCCGCAGGAACACCGGGAATGACCAAAAGGCACCCAGAAGTGAACCATCAAAAGTGGGGGACAATTTGAGAAAAAGTTGGAAAAAGGTCTGAAATTGTTTAAAAATCCTACCCAGGATGGAGTTCCAGAAGCCCCGCAGCGAGCTGCACGAGCCGCAGGAACACCGGGAATGACCAAAAGGCACCCAGAAGTGAACCATCAAAAGTGGGGGACAATTTGAGAAAAAGTTGGAAAAAGGTCCGAAATTGTTTAAAAATCCTACCCAGGATGGAGTTCCAGAAGCCCCGCAGCGAGCTGCACGAGCCGCGGGAACACCGGGAATGACCATAAGGCACCCAGGAGTGAACCAGCCAAAGTGGGGGACAATTTGAGAAAAAGTTGGAAAAAGGTCCGAAATTGTTTAAAAATCCTACCCAGGATGGAGTTCCAGAAGCCCCGCAGCGAGCTGCACGAGCCGCAGGAACACCGGGAATGACCAAAAGGCACCCAGAAGTGAACCATCAAAAGTGGGGGACAATTTGAGAAAAAGTTGGAAAAAGGTCCGAAATTGTTTAAAAATCCTATCCAGGATGGAGTTCCAGAAGCCCCGCAGCGAGCTGCCCGAGCCGCGGGAACACCGGGAATGACCAAAAGACACCCAGGAGTGGACCATCGAAAGTGGGAGGGAAATGGAGGGAAAGTCGGAAAAAGGTCCAAAATGGGTTGAAAATCATATGATCCCACCCAGGGTAGAGTTCCACAAGTCCCGCAGCGAGCTGCACGAGCCGCAGGAACACCGGGAATGACCAAAAGGCACCCAGAAGTGAACCAGCGAAAGTGGGGGGAAAATGGAGAAAAAGGAGGAAAAAGTGCCAAATTGTTTAAAAATCCTACCCAGGATGGAGTTCCAGAAGTCCCGCAGCGTGCTGCACGAGCCGCAGGAACACCGGGAATGACCAAAAGGCACCCAGAAGTGAACCATCAAAAGTGGGGGACAATTTGAGAAAAAGTTGGAAAAAGGTCTGAAATTGTTTAAAAATCCTACCCAGGATGGAGTTCCAGAAGCCCCGCAGCGAGCTGCACGAGCCGCAGGAACACCGGGAATGACCAAAAGGCACCCAGGAGTGAACCAGCCAAAGTGGGGGACAATTTGAGAAAAAGTTGGAAAAAGGTCCGAAATTGTTTAAAAATCCTACCCAGGATGGAGTTCCAGAAGCCCCGCAGCGAGCTGCACGAGCCGCAGGAACACCGGGAATGACCAAAAGGCACCCAGAAGTGAACCATCAAAAGTGGGGGACAATTTGAGAAAAAGTTGGAAAAAGGTCCGAAATTGTTTAAAAATCCTACCCAGGATGGAGTTCCAGAAGCCCCGCAGCGAGCTGCACGAGCCGCGGGAACACCGGGAATGACCAAAAGGCACCCAGGAGTGAACCAGCCAAAGTGGGGGACAATTTGAGAAAAAGTTGGAAAAAGGTCCGAAATTGTTTAAAAATCCTACCCAGGATGGAGTTCCAGAAGCCCCGCAGCGAGCTGCCCGAGCCGCGGGAACACCGGGAATGACCAAAAGACACCCAGGAGTGGACCATCGAAAGTGGGAGGGAAATGGAGGGAAAGTCGGAAAAAGGTCCAAAATGGGTTGAAAATCATATGATCCCACCCAGGGTAGAGTTCCACAAGTCCCGCAGCGAGCTGCACGAGCCGCAGGAACACCGGGAATGACCAAAAGGCACCCAGAAGTGAACCAGCGAAAGTGGGGGGAAAATGGAGAAAAAGGAGGAAAAAGTGCCAAATTGTTTAAAAATCCTACCCAGGATGGAGTTCCAGAAGTCCCGCAGCGAGCTGCACGAGCCGCAGGAACACCGGGAATGACCAAAAGGCACCCAGAAGTGAACCATCAAAAGTGGGGGACAATTTGAGAAAAAGTTGGAAAAAGGTCCGAAATTGATTAAAAATCCTACCCAGGATGGAGTTCCAGAAGCCCCGCAGCGAGCTGCGCGAGCCGCAGGAACACCGGGAATGACCAAAAGGCACCCAGAAGTGAACCAGCGAAAGTGGGGGTAAAATGGAGGAAAAGGAGGAAAAAGTGCCAAATTGTTTAAAAATCCTACCCAGGATGGAGTTCCAGAAGTCCCGCAGCGAGCTGCACGAGCCGCAGGAACACCGGGAATGACCAAAAGGCACCCAGAAGTTAACCATCGAAAGTGGGGGACAATTTGAGAAAAAGTTGGAAAAAGGTCCGAAATTGATTAAAAATCCTACCCAGGATGGAGTTCCAGAAGCCCCGCAGCGAGCTGCACGAGCCGCAGGAACACCGGGAATGACCAAAAGGCACCCAGAAGTGAACCATCAAAAGTGGGGGACAATTTGAGAAAAAGTTGGAAAAAGGTCCGAAATTGATTAAAAATCCTACCCAGGATGGAGTTCCAGAAGCCCCGCAGCGAGCTGCACGAGCCGCAGGAACACCGGGAATGACCAAAAGGCACCCAGAAGTGAACCATCAAAAGTGGGGGACAATTTGAGAAAAAGTTGGAAAAAGGTCTGAAATTGTTTAAAAATCCTACCCAGGATGGAGTTCCAGAAGCCCCGCAGCGAGCTGCACGAGCCGCAGGAACACCGGGAATGACCAAAAGGCACCCAGAAGTGAACCATCAAAAGTGGGGGACAATTTGAGAAAAAGTTGGAAAAAGGTCCGAAATTGTTTAAAAATCCTACCCAGGATGGAGTTCCAGAAGCCCCGCAGCGAGCTGCACGAGCCGCGGGAACACCGGGAATGACCAAAAGGCACCCAGGAGTGAACCAGCCAAAGTGGGGGACAATTTGAGAAAAAGTTGGAAAAAGGTCCGAAATTGTTTAAAAATCCTACCCAGGATGGAGTTCCAGAAGCCCCGCAGCGAGCTGCACGAGCCGCAGGAACACCGGGAATGACCAAAAGGCACCCAGAAGTGAACCATCAAAAGTGGGGGACAATTTGAGAAAAAGTTGGAAAAAGGTCCGAAATTGTTTAAAAATCCTACCCAGGATGGAGTTCCAGAAGCCCCGCAGCGAGCTGCCCGAGCCGCGGGAACACCGGGAATGACCAAAAGACACCCAGGAGTGGACCATCGAAAGTGGGAGGGAAATGGAGGGAAAGTCGGAAAAAGGTCCAAAATGGGTTGAAAATCATATGATCCCACCCAGGGTAGAGTTCCACAAGTCCCGCAGCGAGCTGCACGAGCCGCAGGAACACCGGGAATGACCAAAAGGCACCCAGAAGTGAACCAGCGAAAGTGGGGGGAAAATGGAGAAAAAGGAGGAAAAAGTGCCAAATTGTTTAAAAATCCTACCCAGGATGGAGTTCCAGAAGTCCCGCAGCGAGCTGCACGAGCCGCAGGAACACCGGGAATGACCAAAAGGCACCCAGAAGTGAACCATCAAAAGTGGGGGACAATTTGAGAAAAAGTTGGAAAAAGGTCCGAAATTGATTAAAAATCCTACCCAGGATGGAGTTCCAGAAGCCCCGCAGCGAGCTGCACGAGCCGCAGGAACACCGGGAATGACCAAAAGGCACCCAGAAGTGAACCAGCGAAAGTGGGGGAAAAATGGAGGAAAAGGAGGAAAAAGTACCAAATTGTTTAAAAATCCTACCCAGGATGGAGTTCCACAAGTCCCGCAGCGAGCTGCCCAAGCCGCGGGAACACCGGGAATGACCAAAAGGCACCCAGAAGTGAACCAGCGAAAGTGGGGGGGAAAAATGGAGGAAAAGGAGGAAAAAGTTCCAAATTGTTTAAAAATCCTACCCAGGATGGAGTTCCAGAAGTCCCGCAGCGAGCTGCACGAGCCGCAGGAACACCGATAATGAACAAAAGGCACCCAGAAGTGAACCAGCGAAAGTGGGGGAAAAATGGAGGAAAAGGAGGAAAAAGTACCAAATTGTTTAAAAATCCTACCCAGGATGGAGTTCCAGAAGCCCCGCAGCGAGCTGCACGAGCCGCAGGAACACCGGGAATGACCAAAAGGCACCCAGAAGTGAACCAGCGAAAGTGGGGGACAATTTGAGAAAAAGTTGGAAAAAGGTCCGAAATTGATTAAAAATCCTACCCAGGATGGAGTTCCAGAAGCCCCGCAGCGAGCTGCACGAGCCGCAGGAACACCGGGAATGACCAAAAGGCACCCAGAAGTGAACCAGCGAAAGTGGGGGAAAAATGGAGGAAAAGGAGGAAAAAGTGCCAAATTGTTTAAAAATCCTACCCAGGATGGAGTTCCAGAAGTCCCGCAGCGAGCTGCACGAGCCGCAGGAACACCGATAATGAACAAAAGGCACCCAGAAGTGGACCATCGAAAGTGGGAGGGAAATGGAGGGAAAGTCGGAAAAAGGTCCAAAATGGGTTGAAAATCATATGATCCCACCCAGGGTAGAGTTCCACAAGTCCCGCAGCGAGCTGCACGAGCCGCAGGAACACCGGGAATGACCAAAAGATACCCAGGAGTGAACCAGCCAAAGTGGGGGACAATTTGAGAAAAAGTTGGAAAAAGGTCCGAAATTGTTTAAAAATCCTACCCAGGATGGAGTTCCAGAAGCCCCACAGCGAGCTGCCCGAGCCGCAGGAACACCGGGAATGACCAAAAGGCACCCAGAAGTGAACCAGCGAAAGTGGGGGAAAAATGGAGGAAAAGGAGGAAAAAGTACCAAATTGTTTAAAAATCCTACCCAGGATGGAGTTCCACAAGTCCCGCAGCGAGCTGCACGAGCCGCAGGAACACCGGGAATGACCAAAAGGCACCCAGAAGTGAACCAGCGAAAGTGGGGGACAATTTGAGAAAAAGTTGGAAAAAGGTCCGAAATTGATTAAAAATCCTACCCAGGATGGAGTTCCACAAGTCCCGCAGCGAGCTGCCCAAGCCGCGGGAACACCGGGAATGACCAAAAGGCACCCAGAAGTGAACCAGCGAAAGTGGGGGGGAAAAATGGAGGAAAAGGAGGAAAAAGTTCCAAATTGTTTAAAAATCCTACCCAGGATGGAGTTCCAGAAGTCCCGCAGCGAGCTGCACGAGCCGCGGGAACACCGGGAATGACCAAAAGGCACCCAGAAGTGAACCATCAAAAGTGGGGGACAATTTGAGAAAAAGTTGGAAAAAGGTCCGAAATTATTTAAAAATCCTACCCAGGATGGAGTTCCACAACTCCCGCAAAGAGCTGCACGAGCCGCAGGAACACCGGGAATGACCAAAAGGCACCCAGAAGTGAACCAGCGAAAGTGGGGGAAAAATGGAGGAAAAGGAGGAAAAAGTACCAAATTGTTTAAAAATCCTACCAGGATGGAGTTCCAGAAGTCCCGCAGCGAGCTGCACGAGCCGCAGGAACACCGATAATGAACAAAAGGCACCCAGAAGTGAACCAGCGAAAGTGGGGGAAAAATGGAGGAAAAGGAGGAAAAAGTACCAAATTGTTTAAAAATCCTACCCAGGATGGAGTTCCAGAAGCCCCGCAGCGAGCTGCACGAGCCGCAGGAACACCGGGAATGACCAAAAGGCACCCAGAAGTGAACCAGCGAAAGTGGGGGACAATTTGAGAAAAAGTTGGAAAAAGGTCCGAAATTGATTAAAAATCCTACCCAGGATGGAGTTCCAGAAGCCCCGCAGCGAGCTGCCCGAGCCGCGGGAACACCGGGAATGACCAAAAGGCACCCAGAAGTGAACCAGCGAAAGTGGGGGGAAAATGGAGAAAAAGGAGGAAAAAGTGCCAAATTGTTTAAAAATCCTACCCAGGATGGAGTTCCAGAAGTCCCGCAGCGAGCTGCACGAGCCGCAGGAACACCGGGAATGACCAAAAGGCACCCAGAAGTGAACCAGCGAAAGTGGGGGAAAAATGGAGGAAAAGGAGGAAAAAGTGCCAAATTGTTTAAAAATCCTACCCAGGATGGAGTTCCAGAAGTCCCGCAGCGAGCTGCACGAGCCGCAGGAACACCGATAATGAACAAAAGGCACCCAGAAGTGAACCAGCGAAAGTGGGGGGAAAATGGAGGAAAAGGAGGAAAAAGTACCAAATTGTTTAAAAATCCTACCCAGGATGGAGTTCCAGAAGTCCCGCAGCGAGCTGCACGAGCCGCAGGAACACCGGGAATGACCAAAAGGCACCCAGAAGTGAACGAGCGAAAGTGGGGGAAAAAATGGAGGAAAAGGAGGAAAAAGTGCCAAATTGTTTAAAAATCCTACCCAGGATGGAGTTCCACAAGTCCCGCAAAGAGCTGCACGAGCCGCAGGAACACCGGGAATGACCAAAAGGCACCCAGAAGTGAACCAGCGAAAGTGGGGGAAAAATGGAGGAAAAGGAGGAAAAAGTGCCAAATTGTTTAAAAATCCTACCCAGGATGGAGTTCCAGAAGTCCCGCAACGAGCTGCACGAGCCGCAGGAACACCGGGAATGACCAAAAGGCACCCAGAAGTGAACCATCAAAAGTGGGGGACAATTTGAGAAAAAGTTGGAAAAAGGTCCGAAATTGATTAAAAATCCTACCCAGGATGGAGTTCCAGAAGCCCCGCAGCGAGCTGCGCGAGCCGCAGGAACACCGGGAATGACCAAAAGGCACCCAGAAGTGAACCAGCGAAAGTGGGGGTAAAATGGAGGAAAAGGAGGAAAAAGTGCCAAATTGTTTAAAAATCCTACCCAGGATGGAGTTCCAGAAGTCCCGCAGCGAGCTGCACGAGCCGCAGGAACACCGGGAATGACCAAAAGGCACCCAGAAGTTAACCATCGAAAGTGGGGGACAATTTGAGAAAAAGTTGGAAAAAGGTCCGAAATTGATTAAAAATCCTACCCAGGATGGAGTTCCAGAAGCCCCGCAGCGAGCTGCACGAGCCGCAGGAACACCGGGAATGACCAAAAGGCACCCAGAAGTGAACCATCAAAAGTGGGGGACAATTTGAGAAAAAGTTGGAAAAAGGTCCGAAATTGATTAAAAATCCTACCCAGGATGGAGTTCCAGAAGCCCCGCAGCGAGCTGCACGAGCCGCAGGAACACCGGGAATGACCAAAAGGCACCCAGAAGTGAACCATCAAAAGTGGGGGACAATTTGAGAAAAAGTTGGAAAAAGGTCTGAAATTGTTTAAAAATCCTACCCAGGATGGAGTTCCAGAAGCCCCGCAGCGAGCTGCACGAGCCGCAGGAACACCGGGAATGACCAAAAGGCACCCAGAAGTGAACCATCAAAAGTGGGGGACAATTTGAGAAAAAGTTGGAAAAAGGTCCGAAATTGTTTAAAAATCCTACCCAGGATGGAGTTCCAGAAGCCCCGCAGCGAGCTGCACGAGCCGCGGGAACACCGGGAATGACCAAAAGGCACCCAGGAGTGAACCAGCCAAAGTGGGGGACAATTTGAGAAAAAGTTGGAAAAAGGTCCGAAATTGTTTAAAAATCCTACCCAGGATGGAGTTCCAGAAGCCCCGCAGCGAGCTGCACGAGCCGCAGGAACACCGGGAATGACCAAAAGGCACCCAGAAGTGAACCATCAAAAGTGGGGGACAATTTGAGAAAAAGTTGGAAAAAGGTCCGAAATTGTTTAAAAATCCTACCCAGGATGGAGTTCCAGAAGCCCCGCAGCGAGCTGCCCGAGCCACGGGAACACCGGGAATGACCAAAAGACACCCAGGAGTGGACCATCGAAAGTGGGAGGGAAATGGAGGGAAAGTCGGAAAAAGGTCCAAAATGGGTTGAAAATCATATGATCCCACCCAGGGTAGAGTTCCACAAGTCCCGCAGCGAGCTGCACGAGCCGCAGGAACACCGGGAATGACCAAAAGGCACCCAGAAGTGAACCAGCGAAAGTGGGGGGAAAATGGAGAAAAAGGAGGAAAAAGTGCCAAATTGTTTAAAAATCCTACCCAGGATGGAGTTCCAGAAGTCCCGCAGCGAGCTGCACGAGCCGCAGGAACACCGGGAATGACCAAAAGGCACCCAGGAGTGAACCATCAAAAGTGGGGGACAATTTGAGAAAAAGTTGGAAAAAGGTCTGAAATTGTTTAAAAATCCTACCCAGGATGGAGTTCCAGAAGCCCCGCAGCGAGCTGCACGAGCCGCAGGAACACCGGGAATGACCAAAAGGCACCCAGGAGTGAACCAGCCAAAGTGGGGGACAATTTGAGAAAAAGTTGGAAAAAGGTCCGAAATTGATTAAAAATCCTACCCAGGATGGAGTTCCAGAAGCCCCGCAGCGAGCTGCACGAGCCGCAGGAACACCGGGAATGACCAAAAGGCACCCAGAAGTGAACCAGCGAAAGTGGGGGAAAAATGGAGGAAAAGGAGGAAAAAGTACCAAATTGTTTAAAAATCCTACCCAGGATGGAGTTCCACAAGTCCCGCAGCGAGCTGCCCAAGCCGCGGGAACACCGGGAATGACCAAAAGGCACCCAGAAGTGAACCAGCGAAAGTGGGGGGGAAAAATGGAGGAAAAGGAGGAAAAAGTTCCAAATTGTTTAAAAATCCTACCCAGGATGGAGTTCCAGAAGTCCCGCAGCGAGCTGCACGAGCCGCGGGAACACCGGGAATGACCAAAAGGCACCCAGAAGTGAACCATCAAAAGTGGGGGACAATTTGAGAAAAAGTTGGAAAAAGGTCCGAAATTGATTAAAAATCCTACCCAGGATGGAGTTCCAGAAGTCCCGCAGCGAGCTGCGCGAGCTCCGGGACCCCCGGGAATGACCAAAAGGCACCCAGAAGTGAACCATCAAAAGTGGGGGACAATTTGAGAAAAAGTTGGAAAAAGGTCCGAAATTGATTAAAAATCCTACCCAGGATGGAGTTCCAGAAGCCCCGCAGCGAGCTGCACGAGCCGCAGGAACACCGGGAATGACCAAAAGGCACCCAGAAGTGAACCATCAAAAGTGGGGGACAATTTGAGAAAAAGTTGGAAAAAGGTCTGAAATTGTTTAAAAATCCTACCCAGGATGGAGTTCCAGAAGCCCCGCAGCGAGCTGCACGAGCCGCAGGAACACCGGGAATGACCAAAAGGCACCCAGAAGTGAACCATCAAAAGTGGGGGACAATTTGAGAAAAAGTTGGAAAAAGGTCCGAAATTGTTTAAAAATCCTACCCAGGATGGAGTTCCAGAAGCCCCGCAGCGAGCTGCACGAGCCGCGGGAACACCGGGAATGACCATAAGGCACCCAGGAGTGAACCAGCCAAAGTGGGGGACAATTTGAGAAAAAGTTGGAAAAAGGTCCGAAATTGTTTAAAAATCCTATCCAGGATGGAGTTCCAGAAGCCCCGCAGCGAGCTGCCCGAGCCGCGGGAACACCGGGAATGACCAAAAGACACCCAGGAGTGGACCATCGAAAGTGGGAGGGAAATGGAGGGAAAGTCGGAAAAAGGTCCAAAATGGGTTGAAAATCATATGATCCCACCCAGGGTAGAGTTCCACAAGTCCCGCAGCGAGCTGCACGAGCCGCAGGAACACCGGGAATGACCAAAAGGCACCCAGAAGTGAACCAGCGAAAGTGGGGGGAAAATGGAGAAAAAGGAGGAAAAAGTGCCAAATTGTTTAAAAATCCTACCCAGGATGGAGTTCCAGAAGTCCCGCAGCGTGCTGCACGAGCCGCAGGAACACCGGGAATGACCAAAAGGCACCCAGAAGTGAACCATCAAAAGTGGGGGACAATTTGAGAAAAAGTTGGAAAAAGGTCTGAAATTGTTTAAAAATCCTACCCAGGATGGAGTTCCAGAAGCCCCGCAGCGAGCTGCACGAGCCGCAGGAACACCGGGAATGACCAAAAGGCACCCAGGAGTGAACCAGCCAAAGTGGGGGACAATTTGAGAAAAAGTTGGAAAAAGGTCCGAAATTGTTTAAAAATCCTACCCAGGATGGAGTTCCAGAAGCCCCGCAGCGAGCTGCACGAGCCGCAGGAACACCGGGAATGACCAAAAGGCACCCAGAAGTGAACCATCAAAAGTGGGGGACAATTTGAGAAAAAGTTGGAAAAAGGTCCGAAATTGTTTAAAAATCCTACCCAGGATGGAGTTCCAGAAGCCCCGCAGCGAGCTGCACGAGCCGCGGGAACACCGGGAATGACCAAAAGGCACCCAGGAGTGAACCAGCCAAAGTGGGGGACAATTTGAGAAAAAGTTGGAAAAAGGTCCGAAATTGTTTAAAAATCCTACCCAGGATGGAGTTCCAGAAGCCCCGCAGCGAGCTGCACGAGCCGCAGGAACACCGGGAATGACCAAAAGGCACCCAGAACTGAACCATCAAAAGTGGGGGACAATTTGAGAAAAAGTTGGAAAAAGGTCCGAAATTGTTTAAAAATCCTACCCAGGATGGAGTTCCAGAAGCCCCGCAGCGAGCTGCCCGAGCCGCGGGAACACCGGGAATGACCAAAAGACACCCAGGAGTGGACCATCGAAAGTGGGAGGGAAATGGAGGGAAAGTCGGAAAAAGGTCCAAAATGGGTTGAAAATCATATGATCCCACCCAGGGTAGAGTTCCACAAGTCCCGCAGCGAGCTGCACGAGCCGCAGGAACACCGGGAATGACCAAAAGGCACCCAGAAGTGAACCAGCGAAAGTGGGGGGAAAATGGAGAAAAAGGAGGAAAAAGTGCCAAATTGTTTAAAAATCCTACCCAGGATGGAGTTCCAGAAGTCCCGCAGCGAGCTGCACGAGCCGCAGGAACACCGGGAATGACCAAAAGGCACCCAGAAGTGAACCATCAAAAGTGGGGGACAATTTGAGAAAAAGTTGGAAAAAGGTCCGAAATTGATTAAAAATCCTACCCAGGATGGAGTTCCAGAAGTCCCGCAGCGAGCTGCGCGAGCTCCGGGACCCCCGGGAATGACCAAAAGGCACCCAGAAGTGAACCATCAAAAGTGGGGGACAATTTGAGAAAAAGTTGGAAAAAGGTCTGAAATTGTTTAAAAATCCTACCCAGGATGGAGTTCCAGAAGCCCCGCAGCGAGCTGCACGAGCCGCAGGAACACCGGGAATGACCAAAAGGCACCCAGAAGTGAACCATCAAAAGTGGGGGACAATTTGAGAAAAAGTTGGAAAAAGGTCCGAAATTGTTTAAAAATCCTACCCAGGATGGAGTTCCAGAAGCCCCGCAGCGAGCTGCACGAGCCGCGGGAACACCGGGAATGACCAAAAGGCACCCAGAAGTGAACCAGCGAAAGTGGGGGGGAAAAATGGAGGAAAAGGAGGAAAAAGTTCCAAATTGTTTAAAAATCCTACCCAGGATGGAGTTCCAGAAGTCCCGCAGCGAGCTGCACGAGCCGCGGGAACACCGGGAATGACCAAAAGGCACCCAGAAGTGAACCATCAAAAGTGGGGGACAATTTGAGAAAAAGTTGGAAAAAGGTCCGAAATTGATTAAAAATCCTACCCAGGATGGAGTTCCAGAAGTCCCGCAGCGAGCTGCGCGAGCTCCGGGACCCCCGGGAATGACCAAAAGGCACCCAGAAGTGAACCATCAAAAGTGGGGGACAATTTGAGAAAAAGTTGGAAAAAGGTCCGAAATTGATTAAAAATCCTACCCAGGATGGAGTTCCAGAAGCCCCGCAGCGAGCTGCACGAGCCGCAGGAACACCGGGAATGACCAAAAGGCACCCAGAAGTGAACCATCAAAAGTGGGGGACAATTTGAGAAAAAGTTGGAAAAAGGTCTGAAATTGTTTAAAAATCCTACCCAGGATGGAGTTCCAGAAGCCCCGCAGCGAGCTGCACGAGCCGCAGGAACACCGGGAATGACCAAAAGGCACCCAGAAGTGAACCATCAAAAGTGGGGGACAATTTGAGAAAAAGTTGGAAAAAGGTCCGAAATTGTTTAAAAATCCTACCCAGGATGGAGTTCCAGAAGCCCCGCAGCGAGCTGCACGAGCCGCGGGAACACCGGGAATGACCATAAGGCACCCAGGAGTGAACCAGCCAAAGTGGGGGACAATTTGAGAAAAAGTTGGAAAAAGGTCCGAAATTGTTTAAAAATCCTACCCAGGATGGAGTTCCAGAAGCCCCGCAGCGAGCTGCACGAGCCGCAGGAACACCGGGAATGACCAAAAGGCACCCAGAAGTGAACCATCAAAAGTGGGGGACAATTTGAGAAAAAGTTGGAAAAAGGTCCGAAATTGTTTAAAAATCCTATCCAGGATGGAGTTCCAGAAGCCCCGCAGCGAGCTGCCCGAGCCGCGGGAACACCGGGAATGACCAAAAGACACCCAGGAGTGGACCATCGAAAGTGGGAGGGAAATGGAGGGAAAGTCGGAAAAAGGTCCAAAATGGGTTGAAAATCATATGATCCCACCCAGGGTAGAGTTCCACAAGTCCCGCAGCGAGCTGCACGAGCCGCAGGAACACCGGGAATGACCAAAAGGCACCCAGGAGTGAACCAGCCAAAGTGGGGGACAATTTGAGAAAAAGTTGGAAAAAGGTCCGAAATTGTTTAAAAATCCTACCCAGGATGGAGTTCCAGAAGCCCCGCAGCGAGCTGCACGAGCCGCAGGAACACCGGGAATGACCAAAAGGCACCCAGAAGTGAACCATCAAAAGTGGGGGACAATTTGAGAAAAAGTTGGAAAAAGGTCCGAAATTGTTTAAAAATCCTACCCAGGATGGAGTTCCAGAAGCCCCGCAGCGAGCTGCACGAGCCGCGGGAACACCGGGAATGACCAAAAGGCACCCAGGAGTGAACCAGCCAAAGTGGGGGACAATTTGAGAAAAAGTTGGAAAAAGGTCCGAAATTGTTTAAAAATCCTACCCAGGATGGAGTTCCAGAAGCCCCGCAGCGAGCTGCACGAGCCGCAGGAACACCGGGAATGACCAAAAGGCACCCAGAACTGAACCATCAAAAGTGGGGGACAATTTGAGAATAAGTTGGAAAAAGGTCCGAAATTGTTTAAAAATCCTACCCAGGATGGAGTTCCAGAAGCCCCGCAGCGAGCTGCCCGAGCCGCGGGAACACCGGGAATGACCAAAAGACACCCAGGAGTGGACCATCGAAAGTGGGAGGGAAATGGAGGGAAAGTCGGAAAAAGGTCCAAAATGGGTTGAAAATCATATGATCCCACCCAGGGTAGAGTTCCACAAGTCCCGCAGCGAGCTGCACGAGCCGCAGGAACACCGGGAATGACCAAAAGGCACCCAGAAGTGAACCAGCGAAAGTGGGGGGAAAATGGAGAAAAAGGAGGAAAAAGTGCCAAATTGTTTAAAAATCCTACCCAGGATGAAATTCCAGAAGTCCCGCAGCGAGCTGCACGAGCCGCAGGAACACCGGGAATGACCAAAAGGCACCCAGAAGTGAACCATCAAAAGTGGGGGACAATTTGAGAAAAAGTTGGAAAAAGGTCCGAAATTGATTAAAAATCCTACCCAGGATGGAGTTCCAGAAGTCCCGCAGCGACCTGCGCGAGCTCCGGGACCCCCGGGAATGACCAAAAGGCACCCAGAAGTGAACCATCAAAAGTGGGGGACAATTTGAGAAAAAGTTGGAAAAAGGTCTGAAATTGTTTAAAAATCCTACCCAGGATGGAGTTCCAGAAGCCCCGCAGCGAGCTGCACGAGCCGCAGGAACACCGGGAATGACCAAAAGGCACCCAGAAGTGAACCATCAAAAGTGGGGGACAATTTGAGAAAAAGTTGGAAAAAGGTCCGAAATTGTTTAAAAATCCTACCCAGGATGGAGTTCCAGAAGCCCCGCAGCGAGCTGCACGAGCCGCGGGAACACCGGGAATGACCAAAAGGCACCCAGGAGTGAACCAGCCAAAGTGGGGGACAATTTGAGAAAAAGTTGGAAAAAGGTCCGAAATTGTTTAAAAATCCTACCCAGGATGGAGTTCCAGAAGCCCCGCAGCGAGCTGCACGAGCCGCAGGAACACCGGGAATGACCAAAAGGCACCCAGAAGTGAACCATCAAAAGTGGGGGACAATTTGAGAAAAAGTTGGAAAAAGGTCCGAAATTGTTTAAAAATCCTACCCAGGATGGAGTTCCAGAAGCCCCGCAGCGAGCTGCCCGAGCCACGGGAACACCGGGAATGACCAAAAGACACCCAGGAGTGGACCATCGAAAGTGGGAGGGAAATGGAGGGAAAGTCGGAAAAAGGTCCAAAATGGGTTGAAAATCATATGATCCCACCCAGGGTAGAGTTCCACAAGTCCCGCAGCGAGCTGCACGAGCCGCAGGAACACCGGGAATGACCAAAAGGCACCCAGAAGTGAACCAGCGAAAGTGGGGGGAAAATGGAGAAAAAGGAGGAAAAAGTGCCAAATTGTTTAAAAATCCTACCCAGGATGGAGTTCCAGAAGTCCCGCAGCGAGCTGCACGAGCCGCAGGAACACCGGGAATGACCAAAAGGCACCCAGAAGTGAACCATCAAAAGTGGGGGACAATTTGAGAAAAAGTTGGAAAAAGGTCTGAAATTGTTTAAAAATCCTACCCAGGATGGAGTTCCAGAAGCCCCGCAGCGAGCTGCACGAGCCGCAGGAACACCGGGAATGACCAAAAGGCACCCAGAAGTGAACCAGCGAAAGTGGGGGAAAAATGGAGGAAAAGGAGGAAAAAGTACCAAATTGTTTAAAAATCCTACCCAGGATGGAGTTCCACAAGTCCCGCAGCGAGCTGCCCAAGCCGCGGGAACACCGGGAATGACCAAAAGGCACCCAGAAGTGAACCAGCGAAAGTGGGGGGGAAAAATGGAGGAAAAGGAGGAAAAAGTTCCAAATTGTTTAAAAATCCTACCCAGGATGGAGTTCCAGAAGTCCCGCAGCGAGCTGCACGAGCCGCAGGAACACCGATAATGAACAAAAGGCACCCAGAAGTGAACCAGCGAAAGTGGGGGAAAAATGGAGGAAAAGGAGGAAAAAGTACCAAATTGTTTAAAAATCCTACCCAGGATGGAGTTCCAGAAGCCCCGCAGCGAGCTGCACGAGCCGCAGGAACACCGGGAATGACCAAAAGGCACCCAGAAGTGAACCAGCGAAAGTGGGGGACAATTTGAGAAAAAGTTGGAAAAAGGTCCGAAATTGATTAAAAATCCTACCCAGGATGGAGTTCCAGAAGCCCCGCAGCGAGCTGCCCGAGCCGCGGGAACACCGGGAATGACCAAAAGGCACCCAGAAGTGAACCAGCGAAAGTGGGGGGAAAATGGAGAAAAAGGAGGAAAAAGTGCCAAATTGTTTAAAAATCCTACCCAGGATGGAGTTCCAGAAGTCCCGCAGCGAGCTGCACGAGCCGCAGGAACACCGGGAATGACCAAAAGGCACCCAGAAGTGAACCAGCGAAAGTGGGGGAAAAATGGAGGAAAAGGAGGAAAAAGTGCCAAATTGTTTAAAAATCCTACCCAGGATGGAGTTCCAGAAGTCCCGCAGCGAGCTGCACGAGCCGCAGGAACACCGATAATGAACAAAAGGCACCCAGAAGTGGACCATCGAAAGTGGGAGGGAAATGGAGGGAAAGTCGGAAAAAGGTCCAAAATGGGTTGAAAATCATATGATCCCACCCAGGGTAGAGTTCCACAAGTCCCGCAGCGAGCTGCACGAGCCGCAGGAACACCGGGAATGACCAAAAGATACCCAGGAGTGAACCAGCCAAAGTGGGGGACAATTTGAGAAAAAGTTGGAAAAAGGTCCGAAATTGTTTAAAAATCCTACCCAGGATGGAGTTCCAGAAGCCCCACAGCGAGCTGCCCGAGCCGCGGGAACACCGGGAATGACCAAAAGGCACCCAGAAGTGAACCAGCGAAAGTGGGGGGAAAATGGAGAAAAAGGAGGAAAAAGTGCCAAATTGTTTAAAAATCCTACCCAGGATGGAGTTCCAGAAGTCCCGCAGCGAGCTGCACGAGCCGCAGGAACACCGGGAATGACCAAAAGGCACCCAGAAGTGAACCAGCGAAAGTGGGGGAAAAATGGAGGAAAAGGAGGAAAAAGTGCCAAATTGTTTAAAAATCCTACCCAGGATGGAGTTCCAGAAGTCCCGCAGCGAGCTGCACGAGCCGCAGGAACACCGATAATGAACAAAAGGCACCCAGAAGTGAACCAGCGAAAGTGGGGGGAAAATGGAGGAAAAGGAGGAAAAAGTACCAAATTGTTTAAAAATCCTACCCAGGATGGAGTTCCAGAAGTCCCGCAGCGAGCTGCACGAGCCGCAGGAACACCGGGAATGACCAAAAGGCACCCAGAAGTGAACCAGCGAAAGTGGGGGAAAAATGGAGGAAAAGGAGCAAAAAGTACCAAATTGTTTAAAAATCCTACCCAGGATGGAGTTCCAGAAGCCCCGCAGCGAGCTGCACGAGCCGCAGGAACACCGGGAATGACCAAAAGGCACCCAGAAGTGAACGAGCGAAAGTGGGGGAAAAAATGGAGGAAAAGGAGGAAAAAGTGCCAAATTGTTTAAAAATCCTACCCAGGATGGAGTTCCACAAGTCCCGCAAAGAGCTGCACGAGCCGCAGGAACACCGGGAATGACCAAAAGGCACCCAGAAGTGAACCAGCGAAAGTGGGGGAAAAATGGAGGAAAAGGAGGAAAAAGTGCCAAATTGTTTAAAAATCCTACCCAGGATGGAGTTCCAGAAGTCCCGCAACGAGCTGCACGAGCCGCAGGAACACCGGGAATGACCAAAAGGCACCCAGAAGTGAACCATCAAAAGTGGGGGACAATTTGAGAAAAAGTTGGAAAAAGGTCCGAAATTGATTAAAAATCCTACCCAGGATGGAGTTCCAGAAGCCCCGCAGCGAGCTGCGCGAGCCGCAGGAACACCGGGAATGACCAAAAGGCACCCAGAAGTGAACCATCAAAAGTGGGGGACAATTTGAGAAAAAGTTGGAAAAAGGTCCGAAATTGATTAAAAATCCTACCCAGGATGGAGTTCCAGAAGCCCCGCAGCGAGCTGCACGAGCCGCAGGAACACCGGGAATGACCAAAAGGCACCCAGAAGTGAACCATCAAAAGTGGGGGACAATTTGAGAAAAAGTTGGAAAAAGGTCTGAAATTGTTTAAAAATCCTACCCAGGATGGAGTTCCAGAAGCCCCGCAGCGAGCTGCACGAGCCGCAGGAACACCGGGAATGACCAAAAGGCACCCAGAAGTGAACCATCAAAAGTGGGGGACAATTTGAGAAAAAGTTGGAAAAAGGTCCGAAATTGTTTAAAAATCCTACCCAGGATGGAGTTCCAGAAGCCCCGCAGCGAGCTGCACGAGCCGCGGGAACACCGGGAATGACCATAAGGCACCCAGGAGTGAACCAGCCAAAGTGGGGGACAATTTGAGAAAAAGTTGGAAAAAGGTCCGAAATTGTTTAAAAATCCTACCCAGGATGGAGTTCCAGAAGCCCCGCAGCGAGCTGCACGAGCCGCAGGAACACCGGGAATGACCAAAAGGCACCCAGAAGTGAACCATCAAAAGTGGGGGACAATTTGAGAAAAAGTTGGAAAAAGGTCCGAAATTGTTTAAAAATCCTATCCAGGATGGAGTTCCAGAAGCCCCGCAGCGAGCTGCCCGAGCCGCGGGAACACCGGGAATGACCAAAAGACACCCAGGAGTGGACCATCGAAAGTGGGAGGGAAATGGAGGGAAAGTCGGAAAAAGGTCCAAAATGGGTTGAAAATCATATGATCCCACCCAGGGTAGAGTTCCACAAGTCCCGCAGCGAGCTGCACGAGCCGCAGGAACACCGGGAATGACCAAAAGGCACCCAGAAGTGAACCAGCGAAAGTGGGGGGAAAATGGAGAAAAAGGAGGAAAAAGTGCCAAATTGTTTAAAAATCCTACCCAGGATGGAGTTCCAGAAGTCCCGCAGCGTGCTGCACGAGCCGCAGGAACACCGGGAATGACCAAAAGGCACCCAGAAGTGAACCATCAAAAGTGGGGGACAATTTGAGAAAAAGTTGGAAAAAGGTCTGAAATTGTTTAAAAATCCTACCCAGGATGGAGTTCCAGAAGCCCCGCAGCGAGCTGCACGAGCCGCAGGAACACCGGGAATGACCAAAAGGCACCCAGGAGTGAACCAGCCAAAGTGGGGGACAATTTGAGAAAAAGTTGGAAAAAGGTCCGAAATTGTTTAAAAATCCTACCCAGGATGGAGTTCCAGAAGCCCCGCAGCGAGCTGCACGAGCCGCAGGAACACCGGGAATGACCAAAAGGCACCCAGAAGTGAACCATCAAAAGTGGGGGACAATTTGAGAAAAAGTTGGAAAAAGGTCCGAAATTGTTTAAAAATCCTACCCAGGATGGAGTTCCAGAAGCCCCGCAGCGAGCTGCACGAGCCGCGGGAACACCGGGAATGACCAAAAGGCACCCAGGAGTGAACCAGCCAAAGTGGGGGACAATTTGAGAAAAAGTTGGAAAAAGGTCCGAAATTGTTTAAAAATCCTACCCAGGATGGAGTTCCAGAAGCCCCGCAGCGAGCTGCACGAGCCGCAGGAACACCGGGAATGACCAAAAGGCACCCAGAACTGAACCATCAAAAGTGGGGGACAATTTGAGAAAAAGTTGGAAAAAGGTCCGAAATTGTTTAAAAATCCTACCCAGGATGGAGTTCCAGAAGCCCCGCAGCGAGCTGCCCGAGCCGCGGGAACACCGGGAATGACCAAAAGACACCCAGGAGTGGACCATCGAAAGTGGGAGGGAAATGGAGGGAAAGTCGGAAAAAGGTCCAAAATGGGTTGAAAATCATATGATCCCACCCAGGGTAGAGTTCCACAAGTCCCGCAGCGAGCTGCACGAGCCGCAGGAACACCGGGAATGACCAAAAGGCACCCAGAAGTGAACCAGCGAAAGTGGGGGGAAAATGGAGAAAAAGGAGGAAAAAGTGCCAAATTGTTTAAAAATCCTACCCAGGATGGAGTTCCAGAAGTCCCGCAGCGAGCTGCACGAGCCGCAGGAACACCGGGAATGACCAAAAGGCACCCAGAAGTGAACCATCAAAAGTGGGGGACAATTTGAGAAAAAGTTGGAAAAAGGTCCGAAATTGATTAAAAATCCTACCCAGGATGGAGTTCCAGAAGTCCCGCAGCGAGCTGCGCGAGCTCCGGGACCCCCGGGAATGACCAAAAGGCACCCAGAAGTGAACCATCAAAAGTGGGGGACAATTTGAGAAAAAGTTGGAAAAAGGTCTGAAATTGTTTAAAAATCCTACCCAGGATGGAGTTCCAGAAGCCCCGCAGCGAGCTGCACGAGCCGCAGGAACACCGGGAATGACCAAAAGGCACCCAGAAGTGAACCATCAAAAGTGGGGGACAATTTGAGAAAAAGTTGGAAAAAGGTCCGAAATTGTTTAAAAATCCTACCCAGGATGGAGTTCCAGAAGCCCCGCAGCGAGCTGCACGAGCCGCGGGAACACCGGGAATGACCAAAAGGCACCCAGAAGTGAACCAGCGAAAGTGGGGGGGAAAAATGGAGGAAAAGGAGGAAAAAGTTCCAAATTGTTTAAAAATCCTACCCAGGATGGAGTTCCAGAAGTCCCGCAGCGAGCTGCACGAGCCGCGGGAACACCGGGAATGACCAAAAGGCACCCAGAAGTGAACCATCAAAAGTGGGGGACAATTTGAGAAAAAGTTGGAAAAAGGTCCGAAATTGATTAAAAATCCTACCCAGGATGGAGTTCCAGAAGTCCCGCAGCGAGCTGCGCGAGCTCCGGGACCCCCGGGAATGACCAAAAGGCACCCAGAAGTGAACCATCAAAAGTGGGGGACAATTTGAGAAAAAGTTGGAAAAAGGTCCGAAATTGATTAAAAATCCTACCCAGGATGGAGTTCCAGAAGCCCCGCAGCGAGCTGCACGAGCCGCAGGAACACCGGGAATGACCAAAAGGCACCCAGAAGTGAACCATCAAAAGTGGGGGACAATTTGAGAAAAAGTTGGAAAAAGGTCTGAAATTGTTTAAAAATCCTACCCAGGATGGAGTTCCAGAAGCCCCGCAGCGAGCTGCACGAGCCGCAGGAACACCGGGAATGACCAAAAGGCACCCAGAAGTGAACCATCAAAAGTGGGGGACAATTTGAGAAAAAGTTGGAAAAAGGTCCGAAATTGTTTAAAAATCCTACCCAGGATGGAGTTCCAGAAGCCCCGCAGCGAGCTGCACGAGCCGCGGGAACACCGGGAATGACCATAAGGCACCCAGGAGTGAACCAGCCAAAGTGGGGGACAATTTGAGAAAAAGTTGGAAAAAGGTCCGAAATTGTTTAAAAATCCTACCCAGGATGGAGTTCCAGAAGCCCCGCAGCGAGCTGCACGAGCCGCAGGAACACCGGGAATGACCAAAAGGCACCCAGAAGTGAACCATCAAAAGTGGGGGACAATTTGAGAAAAAGTTGGAAAAAGGTCCGAAATTGTTTAAAAATCCTATCCAGGATGGAGTTCCAGAAGCCCCGCAGCGAGCTGCCCGAGCCGCGGGAACACCGGGAATGACCAAAAGACACCCAGGAGTGGACCATCGAAAGTGGGAGGGAAATGGAGGGAAAGTCGGAAAAAGGTCCAAAATGGGTTGAAAATCATATGATCCCACCCAGGGTAGAGTTCCACAAGTCCCGCAGCGAGCTGCACGAGCCGCAGGAACACCGGGAATGACCAAAAGGCACCCAGAAGTGAACCAGCGAAAGTGGGGGGAAAATGGAGAAAAAGGAGGAAAAAGTGCCAAATTGTTTAAAAATCCTACCCAGGATGGAGTTCCAGAAGTCCCGCAGCGTGCTGCACGAGCCGCAGGAACACCGGGAATGACCAAAAGGCACCCAGAAGTGAACCATCAAAAGTGGGGGACAATTTGAGAAAAAGTTGGAAAAAGGTCTGAAATTGTTTAAAAATCCTACCCAGGATGGAGTTCCAGAAGCCCCGCAGCGAGCTGCACGAGCCGCAGGAACACCGGGAATGACCAAAAGGCACCCAGGAGTGAACCAGCCAAAGTGGGGGACAATTTGAGAAAAAGTTGGAAAAAGGTCCGAAATTGTTTAAAAATCCTACCCAGGATGGAGTTCCAGAAGCCCCGCAGCGAGCTGCACGAGCCGCAGGAACACCGGGAATGACCAAAAGGCACCCAGAAGTGAACCATCAAAAGTGGGGGACAATTTGAGAAAAAGTTGGAAAAAGGTCCGAAATTGTTTAAAAATCCTACCCAGGATGGAGTTCCAGAAGCCCCGCAGCGAGCTGCACGAGCCGCGGGAACACCGGGAATGACCAAAAGGCACCCAGGAGTGAACCAGCCAAAGTGGGGGACAATTTGAGAAAAAGTTGGAAAAAGGTCCGAAATTGTTTAAAAATCCTACCCAGGATGGAGTTCCAGAAGCCCCGCAGCGAGCTGCACGAGCCGCAGGAACACCGGGAATGACCAAAAGGCACCCAGAACTGAACCATCAAAAGTGGGGGACAATTTGAGAATAAGTTGGAAAAAGGTCCGAAATTGTTTAAAAATCCTACCCAGGATGGAGTTCCAGAAGCCCCGCAGCGAGCTGCCCGAGCCGCGGGAACACCGGGAATGACCAAAAGACACCCAGGAGTGGACCATCGAAAGTGGGAGGGAAATGGAGGGAAAGTCGGAAAAAGGTCCAAAATGGGTTGAAAATCATATGATCCCACCCAGGGTAGAGTTCCACAAGTCCCGCAGCGAGCTGCACGAGCCGCAGGAACACCGGGAATGACCAAAAGGCACCCAGAAGTGAACCAGCGAAAGTGGGGGGAAAATGGAGAAAAAGGAGGAAAAAGTGCCAAATTGTTTAAAAATCCTACCCAGGATGAAATTCCAGAAGTCCCGCAGCGAGCTGCACGAGCCGCAGGAACACCGGGAATGACCAAAAGGCACCCAGAAGTGAACCATCAAAAGTGGGGGACAATTTGAGAAAAAGTTGGAAAAAGGTCCGAAATTGATTAAAAATCCTACCCAGGATGGAGTTCCAGAAGTCCCGCAGCGAGCTGCGCGAGCTCCGGGACCCCCGGGAATGACCAAAAGGCACCCAGAAGTGAACCATCAAAAGTGGGGGACAATTTGAGAAAAAGTTGGAAAAAGGTCCGAAATTGATTAAAAATCCTACCCAGGATGGAGTTCCAGAAGCCCCGCAGCGAGCTGCGCGAGCCGCAGGAACACCGGGAATGACCAAAAGGCACCCAGAAGTGAACCAGCGAAAGTGGGGGTAAAATGGAGGAAAAGGAGGAAAAAGTGCCAAATTGTTTAAAAATCCTACCCAGGATGGAGTTCCAGAAGTCCCGCAGCGAGCTGCACGAGCCGCAGGAACACCGGGAATGACCAAAAGGCACCCAGAAGTTAACCATCGAAAGTGGGGGACAATTTGAGAAAAAGTTGGAAAAAGGTCCGAAATTGATTAAAAATCCTACCCAGGATGGAGTTCCAGAAGCCCCGCAGCGAGCTGCACGAGCCGCAGGAACACCGGGAATGACCAAAAGGCACCCAGAAGTGAACCATCAAAAGTGGGGGACAATTTGAGAAAAAGTTGGAAAAAGGTCCGAAATTGATTAAAAATCCTACCCAGGATGGAGTTCCAGAAGCCCCGCAGCGAGCTGCACGAGCCGCAGGAACACCGGGAATGACCAAAAGGCACCCAGAAGTGAACCATCAAAAGTGGGGGACAATTTGAGAAAAAGTTGGAAAAAGGTCTGAAATTGTTTAAAAATCCTACCCAGGATGGAGTTCCAGAAGCCCCGCAGCGAGCTGCACGAGCCGCAGGAACACCGGGAATGACCAAAAGGCACCCAGAAGTGAACCATCAAAAGTGGGGGACAATTTGAGAAAAAGTTGGAAAAAGGTCCGAAATTGTTTAAAAATCCTACCCAGGATGGAGTTCCAGAAGCCCCGCAGCGAGCTGCCCGAGCCGCGGGAACACCGGGAATGACCAAAAGACACCCAGGAGTGGACCATCGAAAGTGGGAGGGAAATGGAGGGAAAGTCGGAAAAAGGTCCAAAATGGGTTGAAAATCATATGATCCCACCCAGGGTAGAGTTCCACAAGTCCCGCAGCGAGCTGCACGAGCCGCAGGAACACCGGGAATGACCAAAAGGCACCCAGAAGTGAACCAGCGAAAGTGGGGGGAAAATGGAGAAAAAGGAGGAAAAAGTGCCAAATTGTTTAAAAATCCTACCCAGGATGGAGTTCCAGAAGCCCCGCAGCGAGCTGCACGAGCCGCAGGAACACCGGGAATGACCAAAAGGCACCCAGGAGTGAACCAGCCAAAGTGGGGGACAATTTGAGAAAAAGTTGGAAAAAGGTCTGTAATTGTTTAAAAATCCTACCCAGGATGGAGTTCCACAAGTCCCGCAGCGAGCTGCACGAGCCGCAGGAACACCGGGAATGACCAAAAGGCACCCAGAAGTGAACCATCAAAAGTGGGGGACAATTTGAGAAAAAGTTGGAAAAAGGTCCGAAATTGTTTAAAAATCCTACCCAGGATGGAGTTCCAGAAGCCCCGCAGCGAGCTGCACGAGCCGCGGGAACACCGGGAATGACCAAAAGGCACCCAGGAGTGAACCAGCCAAAGTGGGGGACAATTTGAGAAAAAGTTGGAAAAAGGTCCGAAATTGTTTAAAAATCCTACCCAGGATGGAGTTCCAAAAGCCCCGCAGCGAGCTGCACGAGCCGCAGGAACACCGGGAATGACCAAAAGGCACCCAGAAGTGAACCATCAAAAGTGGGGGACAATTTGAGAAAAAGTTGGAAAAAGGTCCGAAATTGTTTAAAAATCCTACCCAGGATGGAGTTCCAGAAGCCCCGCAGCGAGCTGCCCGAGCCGCGGGAACACCGGGAATGACCAAAAGACACCCAGGAGTGGACCATCGAAAGTGGGAGGGAAATGGAGGGAAAGTCGGAAAAAGGTCCAAAATGGGTTGAAAATCATATGATCCCACCCAGGGTAGAGTTCCACAAGTCCCGCAGCGAGCTGCACGAGCCGCAGGAACACCGGGAATGACCAAAAGGCACCCAGAAGTGAACCAGCGAAAGTGGGGGGAAAATGGAGAAAAAGGAGGAAAAAGTGCCAAATTGTTTAAAAATCCTACCCAGGATGGAGTTCCAGAAGTCCCGCAGCGAGCTGCACGAGCCGCAGGAACACCGGGAATGACCAAAAGGCACCCAGAAGTGAACCAGCGAAAGTGGGGGGAAAATGGAGGAAAAGGAGGAAAAAGTACCAAATTGTTTAAAAATCCTACCCAGGATGGAGTTCCAGAAGCCCCGCAGCGAGCTGCACGAGCCGCAGGAACACCGGGAATGACCAAAAGGCACCCAGAAGTGAACCAGCGAAAGTGGGGGACAATTTGAGAAAAAGTTGGAAAAAGGTCCGAAATTGAATAAAAAAATCCTACCCAGGATGGAGTTCCAGAAGCCCCGCAACAAGCTGCACGAGCCGCAGGAACACCGGGAATGACCAAAAGGCACCCAGAAGTGAACCAGCGAAAGTGGGGGGAAAATGGAGGAAAAGGAGGAAAAAGTGCCAAATTGTTTGAAATCCTACCCAGGATGGAGTTCCACAAGTCCCGCAGCGAGCTGCACGAGCCGCAGGAACACCGGGAATGACCAAAAGGCACCCAGAAGTGAACCAGCGAAAGTGGGGGAAAAATGGAGGAGAAGGAGGAAAAAGTACCAAATTGTTTAAAAATCCTACCCAGGATGGAGTTCCAGAAGTCCCGCAGCGAGCTGCCCGAGCCGCGGGAACACCGAGAATCAACAAAAGGCACCCAGAAGTGAACCAGCGAAAGTGGGGGACAATTTGAGAAAAAGTTGGAAAAAGGTCCGAAATTGTTTAAAAATCCTACCCAGGATGGAGTTCCAGAAGCCCCGCAGCGAGCTGCGCGAGCCCTGGGACCCCCGGGAATGACCAAAAGACACCCAGGAGTGGACCATCGAAAGTGGGAGGGAAATGGAGGGAAAGTCGGAAAAAGGTCCAAAATGGGTTGAAAATCATATGATCCCACCCAGGGTAGAGTTCCACAAGTCCCGCAGCGAGCTGCACGAGCCGCAGGAACACCGGGAATGACCAAAAGGCACCCAGAAGTGAACCAGCGAAAGTGGGGGAAAAATGGAGGAGAAGGAGGAAAAAGTACCAAATTGTTTAAAAATCCTACCCAGGATGGAGTTCCAGAAGCCCCGCAGCGAGCTGCACGAGCCGCGGGAACACCGGGAATGACCAAAAGGCACCCAGGAGTGAACCAGCCAAAGTGGGGGACAATTTGAGAAAAAGTTGGAAAAAGGTCCGAAATTGTTTAAAAATCCTACCCAGGATGGAGTTCCAGAAGCCCCGCAGCGAGCTGCACGAGCCGCAGGAACACCGGGAATGACCAAAAGGCACCCAGAACTGAACCATCAAAAGTGGGGGACAATTTGAGAAAAAGTTGGAAAAAGGTCCGAAATTGTTTAAAAATCCTACCCAGGATGGAGTTCCAGAAGCCCCGCAGCGAGCTGCCCGAGCCGCGGGAACACCGGGAATGACCAAAAGACACCCAGGAGTGGACCATCGAAAGTGGGAGGGAAATGGAGGGAAAGTCGGAAAAAGGTCCAAAATGGGTTGAAAATCATATGATCCCACCCAGGGTAGAGTTCCACAAGTCCCGCAGCGAGCTGCACGAGCCGCAGGAACACCGGGAATGACCAAAAGGCACCCAGAAGTGAACCAGCGAAAGTGGGGGGAAAATGGAGAAAAAGGAGGAAAAAGTGCCAAATTGTTTAAAAATCCTACCCAGGATGGAGTTCCTGAAGTCCCGCAGCGAGCTGCACGAGCCGCAGGAACACCGGGAATGACCAAAAGGCACCCAGAAGTGAACCAGCGAAAGTGGGGGAAAAATGGAGGAAAAGGAGGAAAAAGTGCCAAATTGTTTAAAAATCCTACCCAGGATGGAGTTCCAGAAGTCCCGCAGCGAGCTGCACGAGCCGCAGGAACACCGATAATGAACAAAAGGCACCCAGAAGTGAACCAGCGAAAGTGGGGGAAAAATGGAGGAAAAGGAGGAAAAAGTACCAAATTGTTTAAAAATCCTACCCAGGATGGAGTTCCAGAAGTCCCGCAGCGAGCTGCCCAAGCCGCGGGAACACCGGGAATGACCAAAAGGCACCCAGAAGTGAACCAGCGAAAGTGGGGGGGAAAAATGGAGGAAAAGGAGGAAAAAGTTCCAAATTGTTTAAAAATCCTACCCAGGATGGAGTTCCAGAAGTCCCGCAGCGAGCTGCACGAGCCGCGGGAACACCGGGAATGACCAAAAGGCACCCAGAAGTGAACCATCAAAAGTGGGGGACAATTTGAGAAAAAGTTGGAAAAAGGTCCGAAATTGATTAAAAATCCTACCCAGGATGGAGTTCCAGAAGTCCCGCAGCGAGCTGCGCGAGCTCCGGGACCCCCGGGAATGACCAAAAGGCACCCAGAAGTGAACCATCAAAAGTGGGGGACAATTTGAGAAAAAGTTGGAAAAAGGTCCGAAATTGATTAAAAATCCTACCCAGGATGGAGTTCCAGAAGCCCCGCAGCGAGCTGCACGAGCCGCAGGAACACCGGGAATGACCAAAAGGCACCCAGAAGTGAACCATCAAAAGTGGGGGACAATTTGAGAAAAAGTTGGAAAAAGGTCTGAAATTGTTTAAAAATCCTACCCAGGATGGAGTTCCAGAAGCCCCGCAGCGAGCTGCACGAGCCGCAGGAACACCGGGAATGACCAAAAGGCACCCAGAAGTGAACCATCAAAAGTGGGGGACAATTTGAGAAAAAGTTGGAAAAAGGTCCGAAATTGTTTAAAAATCCTACCCAGGATGGAGTTCCAGAAGCCCCGCAGCGAGCTGCACGAGCCGCGGGAACACCGGGAATGACCATAAGGCACCCAGGAGTGAACCAGCCAAAGTGGGGGACAATTTGAGAAAAAGTTGGAAAAAGGTCCGAAATTGTTTAAAAATCCTACCCAGGATGGAGTTCCAGAAGCCCCGCAGCGAGCTGCACGAGCCGCAGGAACACCGGGAATGACCAAAAGGCACCCAGAAGTGAACCATCAAAAGTGGGGGACAATTTGAGAAAAAGTTGGAAAAAGGTCCGAAATTGTTTAAAAATCCTATCCAGGATGGAGTTCCAGAAGCCCCGCAGCGAGCTGCCCGAGCCGCGGGAACACCGGGAATGACCAAAAGACACCCAGGAGTGGACCATCGAAAGTGGGAGGGAAATGGAGGGAAAGTCGGAAAAAGGTCCAAAATGGGTTGAAAATCATATGATCCCACCCAGGGTAGAGTTCCACAAGTCCCGCAGCGAGCTGCACGAGCCGCAGGAACACCGGGAATGACCAAAAGGCACCCAGAAGTGAACCAGCGAAAGTGGGGGGAAAATGGAGAAAAAGGAGGAAAAAGTGCCAAATTGTTTAAAAATCCTACCCAGGATGGAGTTCCAGAAGTCCCGCAGCGTGCTGCACGAGCCGCAGGAACACCGGGAATGACCAAAAGGCACCCAGAAGTGAACCATCAAAAGTGGGGGACAATTTGAGAAAAAGTTGGAAAAAGGTCTGAAATTGTTTAAAAATCCTACCCAGGATGGAGTTCCAGAAGCCCCGCAGCGAGCTGCACGAGCCGCAGGAACACCGGGAATGACCAAAAGGCACCCAGGAGTGAACCAGCCAAAGTGGGGGACAATTTGAGAAAAAGTTGGAAAAAGGTCCGAAATTGTTTAAAAATCCTACCCAGGATGGAGTTCCAGAAGCCCCGCAGCGAGCTGCACGAGCCGCAGGAACACCGGGAATGACCAAAAGGCACCCAGAAGTGAACCATCAAAAGTGGGGGACAATTTGAGAAAAAGTTGGAAAAAGGTCCGAAATTGTTTAAAAATCCTACCCAGGATGGAGTTCCAGAAGCCCCGCAGCGAGCTGCACGAGCCGCGGGAACACCGGGAATGACCAAAAGGCACCCAGGAGTGAACCAGCCAAAGTGGGGGACAATTTGAGAAAAAGTTGGAAAAAGGTCCGAAATTGTTTAAAAATCCTACCCAGGATGGAGTTCCAGAAGCCCCGCAGCGAGCTGCACGAGCCGCAGGAACACCGGGAATGACCAAAAGGCACCCAGAACTGAACCATCAAAAGTGGGGGACAATTTGAGAAAAAGTTGGAAAAAGGTCCGAAATTGTTTAAAAATCCTACCCAGGATGGAGTTCCAGAAGCCCCGCAGCGAGCTGCCCGAGCCGCGGGAACACCGGGAATGACCAAAAGACACCCAGGAGTGGACCATCGAAAGTGGGAGGGAAATGGAGGGAAAGTCGGAAAAAGGTCCAAAATGGGTTGAAAATCATATGATCCCACCCAGGGTAGAGTTCCACAAGTCCCGCAGCGAGCTGCACGAGCCGCAGGAACACCGGGAATGACCAAAAGGCACCCAGAAGTGAACCAGCGAAAGTGGGGGGAAAATGGAGAAAAAGGAGGAAAAAGTGCCAAATTGTTTAAAAATCCTACCCAGGATGGAGTTCCAGAAGTCCCGCAGCGAGCTGCACGAGCCGCAGGAACACCGGGAATGACCAAAAGGCACCCAGAAGTGAACCATCAAAAGTGGGGGACAATTTGAGAAAAAGTTGGAAAGAGGTCCGAAATTGATTAAAAATCCTACCCAGGATGGAGTTCCAGAAGTCCCGCAGCGAGCTGCGCGAGCTCCGGGACCCCCGGGAATGACCAAAAGGCACCCAGAAGTGAACCATCAAAAGTGGGGGACAATTTGAGAAAAAGTTGGAAAAAGGTCTGAAATTGTTTAAAAATCCTACCCAGGATGGAGTTCCAGAAGCCCCGCAGCGAGCTGCACGAGCCGCAGGAACACCGGGAATGACCAAAAGGCACCCAGAAGTGAACCATCAAAAGTGGGGGACAATTTGAGAAAAAGTTGGAAAAAGGTCCGAAATTGTTTAAAAATCCTACCCAGGATGGAGTTCCAGAAGCCCCGCAGCGAGCTGCACGAGCCGCGGGAACACCGGGAATGACCAAAAGGCACCCAGAAGTGAACCAGCGAAAGTGGGGGGGAAAAATGGAGGAAAAGGAGGAAAAAGTTCCAAATTGTTTAAAAATCCTACCCAGGATGGAGTTCCAGAAGTCCCGCAGCGAGCTGCACGAGCCGCGGGAACACCGGGAATGACCAAAAGGCACCCAGAAGTGAACCATCAAAAGTGGGGGACAATTTGAGAAAAAGTTGGAAAAAGGTCCGAAATTGATTAAAAATCCTACCCAGGATGGAGTTCCAGAAGTCCCGCAGCGAGCTGCGCGAGCTCCGGGACCCCCGGGAATGACCAAAAGGCACCCAGAAGTGAACCATCAAAAGTGGGGGACAATTTGAGAAAAAGTTGGAAAAAGGTCCGAAATTGATTAAAAATCCTACCCAGGATGGAGTTCCAGAAGCCCCGCAGCGAGCTGCACGAGCCGCAGGAACACCGGGAATGACCAAAAGGCACCCAGAAGTGAACCATCAAAAGTGGGGGACAATTTGAGAAAAAGTTGGAAAAAGGTCTGAAATTGTTTAAAAATCCTACCCAGGATGGAGTTCCAGAAGCCCCGCAGCGAGCTGCACGAGCCGCAGGAACACCGGGAATGACCAAAAGGCACCCAGAAGTGAACCATCAAAAGTGGGGGACAATTTGAGAAAAAGTTGGAAAAAGGTCCGAAATTGTTTAAAAATCCTACCCAGGATGGAGTTCCAGAAGCCCCGCAGCGAGCTGCACGAGCCGCGGGAACACCGGGAATGACCATAAGGCACCCAGGAGTGAACCAGCCAAAGTGGGGGACAATTTGAGAAAAAGTTGGAAAAAGGTCCGAAATTGTTTAAAAATCCTACCCAGGATGGAGTTCCAGAAGCCCCGCAGCGAGCTGCACGAGCCGCAGGAACACCGGGAATGACCAAAAGGCACCCAGAAGTGAACCATCAAAAGTGGGGGACAATTTGAGAAAAAGTTGGAAAAAGGTCCGAAATTGTTTAAAAATCCTATCCAGGATGGAGTTCCAGAAGCCCCGCAGCGAGCTGCCCGAGCCGCGGGAACACCGGGAATGACCAAAAGACACCCAGGAGTGGACCATCGAAAGTGGGAGGGAAATGGAGGGAAAGTCGGAAAAAGGTCCAAAATGGGTTGAAAATCATATGATCCCACCCAGGGTAGAGTTCCACAAGTCCCGCAGCGAGCTGCACGAGCCGCAGGAACACCGGGAATGACCAAAAGGCACCCAGAAGTGAACCAGCGAAAGTGGGGGGAAAATGGAGAAAAAGGAGGAAAAAGTGCCAAATTGTTTAAAAATCCTACCCAGGATGGAGTTCCAGAAGTCCCGCAGCGTGCTGCACGAGCCGCAGGAACACCGGGAATGACCAAAAGGCACCCAGAAGTGAACCATCAAAAGTGGGGGACAATTTGAGAAAAAGTTGGAAAAAGGTCTGAAATTGTTTAAAAATCCTACCCAGGATGGAGTTCCAGAAGCCCCGCAGCGAGCTGCACGAGCCGCAGGAACACCGGGAATGACCAAAAGGCACCCAGGAGTGAACCAGCCAAAGTGGGGGACAATTTGAGAAAAAGTTGGAAAAAGGTCCGAAATTGTTTAAAAATCCTACCCAGGATGGAGTTCCAGAAGCCCCGCAGCGAGCTGCACGAGCCGCAGGAACACCGGGAATGACCAAAAGGCACCCAGAAGTGAACCATCAAAAGTGGGGGACAATTTGAGAAAAAGTTGGAAAAAGGTCCGAAATTGTTTAAAAATCCTACCCAGGATGGAGTTCCAGAAGCCCCGCAGCGAGCTGCACGAGCCGCGGGAACACCGGGAATGACCAAAAGGCACCCAGGAGTGAACCAGCCAAAGTGGGGGACAATTTGAGAAAAAGTTGGAAAAAGGTCCGAAATTGTTTAAAAATCCTACCCAGGATGGAGTTCCAGAAGCCCCGCAGCGAGCTGCACGAGCCGCAGGAACACCGGGAATGACCAAAAGGCACCCAGAACTGAACCAGCGAAAGTGGGGGAAAAATGGAGGAAAAGGAGGAAAAAGTACCAAATTGTTTAAAAATCCTACCCAGGATGGAGTTCCACAAGTCCCGCAGCGAGCTGCCCAAGCCGCGGGAACACCGGGAATGACCAAAAGGCACCCAGAAGTGAACCAGCGAAAGTGGGGGGGAAAAATGGAGGAAAAGGAGGAAAAAGTTCCAAATTGTTTAAAAATCCTACCCAGGATGGAGTTCCAGAAGTCCCGCAGCGAGCTGCACGAGCCGCAGGAACACCGATAATGAACAAAAGGCACCCAGAAGTGAACCAGCGAAAGTGGGGGAAAAATGGAGGAAAAGGAGGAAAAAGTACCAAATTGTTTAAAAATCCTACCCAGGATGGAGTTCCAGAAGCCCCGCAGCGAGCTGCACGAGCCGCAGGAACACCGGGAATGACCAAAAGGCACCCAGAAGTGAACCAGCGAAAGTGGGGGACAATTTGAGAAAAAGTTGGAAAAAGGTCCGAAATTGATTAAAAATCCTACCCAGGATGGAGTTCCAGAAGCCCCGCAGCGAGCTGCCCGAGCCGCGGGAACACCGGGAATGACCAAAAGGCACCCAGAAGTGAACCAGCGAAAGTGGGGGGAAAATGGAGAAAAAGGAGGAAAAAGTGCCAAATTGTTTAAAAATCCTACCCAGGATGGAGTTCCAGAAGTCCCGCAGCGAGCTGCACGAGCCGCAGGAACACCGGGAATGACCAAAAGGCACCCAGAAGTGAACCAGCGAAAGTGGGGGAAAAATGGAGGAAAAGGAGGAAAAAGTGCCAAATTGTTTAAAAATCCTACCCAGGATGGAGTTCCAGAAGTCCCGCAGCGAGCTGCACGAGCCGCAGGAACACCGATAATGAACAAAAGGCACCCAGAAGTGGACCATCGAAAGTGGGAGGGAAATGGAGGGAAAGTCGGAAAAAGGTCCAAAATGGGTTGAAAATCATATGATCCCACCCAGGGTAGAGTTCCACAAGTCCCGCAGCGAGCTGCACGAGCCGCAGGAACACCGGGAATGACCAAAAGATACCCAGGAGTGAACCAGCCAAAGTGGGGGACAATTTGAGAAAAAGTTGGAAAAAGGTCCGAAATTGTTTAAAAATCCTACCCAGGATGGAGTTCCAGAAGCCCCACAGCGAGCTGCCCGAGCCGCGGGAACACCGGGAATGACCAAAAGGCACCCAGAAGTGAACCAGCGAAAGTGGGGGGAAAATGGAGAAAAAGGAGGAAAAAGTGCCAAATTGTTTAAAAATCCTACCCAGGATGGAGTTCCAGAAGTCCCGCAGCGAGCTGCACGAGCCGCAGGAACACCGGGAATGACCAAAAGGCACCCAGAAGTGAACCAGCGAAAGTGGGGGAAAAATGGAGGAAAAGGAGGAAAAAGTGCCAAATTGTTTAAAAATCCTACCCAGGATGGAGTTCCAGAAGTCCCGCAGCGAGCTGCACGAGCCGCAGGAACACCGATAATGAACAAAAGGCACCCAGAAGTGAACCAGCGAAAGTGGGGGGAAAATGGAGGAAAAGGAGGAAAAAGTACCAAATTGTTTAAAAATCCTACCCAGGATGGAGTTCCAGAAGTCCCGCAGCGAGCTGCACGAGCCGCAGGAACACCGGGAATGACCAAAAGGCACCCAGAAGTGAACCAGCGAAAGTGGGGGAAAAATGGAGGAAAAGGAGCAAAAAGTACCAAATTGTTTAAAAATCCTACCCAGGATGGAGTTCCAGAAGCCCCGCAGCGAGCTGCACGAGCCGCAGGAACACCGGGAATGACCAAAAGGCACCCAGAAGTGAACGAGCGAAAGTGGGGGAAAAAATGGAGGAAAAGGAGGAAAAAGTGCCAAATTGTTTAAAAATCCTACCCAGGATGGAGTTCCACAAGTCCCGCAAAGAGCTGCACGAGCCGCAGGAACACCGGGAATGACCAAAAGGCACCCAGAAGTGAACCAGCGAAAGTGGGGGAAAAATGGAGGAAAAGGAGGAAAAAGTGCCAAATTGTTTAAAAATCCTACCCAGGATGGAGTTCCAGAAGTCCCGCAACGAGCTGCACGAGCCGCAGGAACACCGGGAATGACCAAAAGGCACCCAGAAGTGAACCATCAAAAGTGGGGGACAATTTGAGAAAAAGTTGGAAAAAGGTCCGAAATTGATTAAAAATCCTACCCAGGATGGAGTTCCAGAAGCCCCGCAGCGAGCTGCGCGAGCCGCAGGAACACCGGGAATGACCAAAAGGCACCCAGAAGTGAACCATCAAAAGTGGGGGACAATTTGAGAAAAAGTTGGAAAAAGGTCCGAAATTGATTAAAAATCCTACCCAGGATGGAGTTCCAGAAGCCCCGCAGCGAGCTGCACGAGCCGCAGGAACACCGGGAATGACCAAAAGGCACCCAGAAGTGAACCATCAAAAGTGGGGGACAATTTGAGAAAAAGTTGGAAAAAGGTCTGAAATTGTTTAAAAATCCTACCCAGGATGGAGTTCCAGAAGCCCCGCAGCGAGCTGCACGAGCCGCAGGAACACCGGGAATGACCAAAAGGCACCCAGAAGTGAACCATCAAAAGTGGGGGACAATTTGAGAAAAAGTTGGAAAAAGGTCCGAAATTGTTTAAAAATCCTACCCAGGATGGAGTTCCAGAAGCCCCGCAGCGAGCTGCACGAGCCGCGGGAACACCGGGAATGACCATAAGGCACCCAGGAGTGAACCAGCCAAAGTGGGGGACAATTTGAGAAAAAGTTGGAAAAAGGTCCGAAATTGTTTAAAAATCCTACCCAGGATGGAGTTCCAGAAGCCCCGCAGCGAGCTGCACGAGCCGCAGGAACACCGGGAATGACCAAAAGGCACCCAGAAGTGAACCATCAAAAGTGGGGGACAATTTGAGAAAAAGTTGGAAAAAGGTCCGAAATTGTTTAAAAATCCTATCCAGGATGGAGTTCCAGAAGCCCCGCAGCGAGCTGCCCGAGCCGCGGGAACACCGGGAATGACCAAAAGACACCCAGGAGTGGACCATCGAAAGTGGGAGGGAAATGGAGGGAAAGTCGGAAAAAGGTCCAAAATGGGTTGAAAATCATATGATCCCACCCAGGGTAGAGTTCCACAAGTCCCGCAGCGAGCTGCACGAGCCGCAGGAACACCGGGAATGACCAAAAGGCACCCAGAAGTGAACCAGCGAAAGTGGGGGGAAAATGGAGAAAAAGGAGGAAAAAGTGCCAAATTGTTTAAAAATCCTACCCAGGATGGAGTTCCAGAAGTCCCGCAGCGTGCTGCACGAGCCGCAGGAACACCGGGAATGACCAAAAGGCACCCAGAAGTGAACCATCAAAAGTGGGGGACAATTTGAGAAAAAGTTGGAAAAAGGTCTGAAATTGTTTAAAAATCCTACCCAGGATGGAGTTCCAGAAGCCCCGCAGCGAGCTGCACGAGCCGCAGGAACACCGGGAATGACCAAAAGGCACCCAGGAGTGAACCAGCCAAAGTGGGGGACAATTTGAGAAAAAGTTGGAAAAAGGTCCGAAATTGTTTAAAAATCCTACCCAGGATGGAGTTCCAGAAGCCCCGCAGCGAGCTGCACGAGCCGCAGGAACACCGGGAATGACCAAAAGGCACCCAGAAGTGAACCATCAAAAGTGGGGGACAATTTGAGAAAAAGTTGGAAAAAGGTCCGAAATTGTTTAAAAATCCTACCCAGGATGGAGTTCCAGAAGCCCCGCAGCGAGCTGCACGAGCCGCGGGAACACCGGGAATGACCAAAAGGCACCCAGGAGTGAACCAGCCAAAGTGGGGGACAATTTGAGAAAAAGTTGGAAAAAGGTCCGAAATTGTTTAAAAATCCTACCCAGGATGGAGTTCCAGAAGCCCCGCAGCGAGCTGCACGAGCCGCAGGAACACCGGGAATGACCAAAAGGCACCCAGAACTGAACCATCAAAAGTGGGGGACAATTTGAGAAAAAGTTGGAAAAAGGTCCGAAATTGTTTAAAAATCCTACCCAGGATGGAGTTCCAGAAGCCCCGCAGCGAGCTGCCCGAGCCGCGGGAACACCGGGAATGACCAAAAGACACCCAGGAGTGGACCATCGAAAGTGGGAGGGAAATGGAGGGAAAGTCGGAAAAAGGTCCAAAATGGGTTGAAAATCATATGATCCCACCCAGGGTAGAGTTCCACAAGTCCCGCAGCGAGCTGCACGAGCCGCAGGAACACCGGGAATGACCAAAAGGCACCCAGAAGTGAACCAGCGAAAGTGGGGGGAAAATGGAGAAAAAGGAGGAAAAAGTGCCAAATTGTTTAAAAATCCTACCCAGGATGGAGTTCCAGAAGTCCCGCAGCGAGCTGCACGAGCCGCAGGAACACCGGGAATGACCAAAAGGCACCCAGAAGTGAACCATCAAAAGTGGGGGACAATTTGAGAAAAAGTTGGAAAAAGGTCCGAAATTGATTAAAAATCCTACCCAGGATGGAGTTCCAGAAGTCCCGCAGCGAGCTGCGCGAGCTCCGGGACCCCCGGGAATGACCAAAAGGCACCCAGAAGTGAACCATCAAAAGTGGGGGACAATTTGAGAAAAAGTTGGAAAAAGGTCTGAAATTGTTTAAAAATCCTACCCAGGATGGAGTTCCAGAAGCCCCGCAGCGAGCTGCACGAGCCGCAGGAACACCGGGAATGACCAAAAGGCACCCAGAAGTGAACCATCAAAAGTGGGGGACAATTTGAGAAAAAGTTGGAAAAAGGTCCGAAATTGTTTAAAAATCCTACCCAGGATGGAGTTCCAGAAGCCCCGCAGCGAGCTGCACGAGCCGCGGGAACACCGGGAATGACCAAAAGGCACCCAGAAGTGAACCAGCGAAAGTGGGGGGGAAAAATGGAGGAAAAGGAGGAAAAAGTTCCAAATTGTTTAAAAATCCTACCCAGGATGGAGTTCCAGAAGTCCCGCAGCGAGCTGCACGAGCCGCGGGAACACCGGGAATGACCAAAAGGCACCCAGAAGTGAACCATCAAAAGTGGGGGACAATTTGAGAAAAAGTTGGAAAAAGGTCCGAAATTGATTAAAAATCCTACCCAGGATGGAGTTCCAGAAGTCCCGCAGCGAGCTGCGCGAGCTCCGGGACCCCCGGGAATGACCAAAAGGCACCCAGAAGTGAACCATCAAAAGTGGGGGACAATTTGAGAAAAAGTTGGAAAAAGGTCCGAAATTGATTAAAAATCCTACCCAGGATGGAGTTCCAGAAGCCCCGCAGCGAGCTGCACGAGCCGCAGGAACACCGGGAATGACCAAAAGGCACCCAGAAGTGAACCATCAAAAGTGGGGGACAATTTGAGAAAAAGTTGGAAAAAGGTCTGAAATTGTTTAAAAATCCTACCCAGGATGGAGTTCCAGAAGCCCCGCAGCGAGCTGCACGAGCCGCAGGAACACCGGGAATGACCAAAAGGCACCCAGAAGTGAACCATCAAAAGTGGGGGACAATTTGAGAAAAAGTTGGAAAAAGGTCCGAAATTGTTTAAAAATCCTACCCAGGATGGAGTTCCAGAAGCCCCGCAGCGAGCTGCACGAGCCGCGGGAACACCGGGAATGACCATAAGGCACCCAGGAGTGAACCAGCCAAAGTGGGGGACAATTTGAGAAAAAGTTGGAAAAAGGTCCGAAATTGTTTAAAAATCCTACCCAGGATGGAGTTCCAGAAGCCCCGCAGCGAGCTGCACGAGCCGCAGGAACACCGGGAATGACCAAAAGGCACCCAGAAGTGAACCATCAAAAGTGGGGGACAATTTGAGAAAAAGTTGGAAAAAGGTCCGAAATTGTTTAAAAATCCTATCCAGGATGGAGTTCCAGAAGCCCCGCAGCGAGCTGCCCGAGCCGCGGGAACACCGGGAATGACCAAAAGACACCCAGGAGTGGACCATCGAAAGTGGGAGGGAAATGGAGGGAAAGTCGGAAAAAGGTCCAAAATGGGTTGAAAATCATATGATCCCACCCAGGGTAGAGTTCCACAAGTCCCGCAGCGAGCTGCACGAGCCGCAGGAACACCGGGAATGACCAAAAGGCACCCAGAAGTGAACCAGCGAAAGTGGGGGGAAAATGGAGAAAAAGGAGGAAAAAGTGCCAAATTGTTTAAAAATCCTACCCAGGATGGAGTTCCAGAAGTCCCGCAGCGTGCTGCACGAGCCGCAGGAACACCGGGAATGACCAAAAGGCACCCAGAAGTGAACCATCAAAAGTGGGGGACAATTTGAGAAAAAGTTGGAAAAAGGTCTGAAATTGTTTAAAAATCCTACCCAGGATGGAGTTCCAGAAGCCCCGCAGCGAGCTGCACGAGCCGCAGGAACACCGGGAATGACCAAAAGGCACCCAGGAGTGAACCAGCCAAAGTGGGGGACAATTTGAGAAAAAGTTGGAAAAAGGTCCGAAATTGTTTAAAAATCCTACCCAGGATGGAGTTCCAGAAGCCCCGCAGCGAGCTGCACGAGCCGCAGGAACACCGGGAATGACCAAAAGGCACCCAGAAGTGAACCATCAAAAGTGGGGGACAATTTGAGAAAAAGTTGGAAAAAGGTCCGAAATTGTTTAAAAATCCTACCCAGGATGGAGTTCCAGAAGCCCCGCAGCGAGCTGCACGAGCCGCGGGAACACCGGGAATGACCAAAAGGCACCCAGGAGTGAACCAGCCAAAGTGGGGGACAATTTGAGAAAAAGTTGGAAAAAGGTCCGAAATTGTTTAAAAATCCTACCCAGGATGGAGTTCCAGAAGCCCCGCAGCGAGCTGCACGAGCCGCAGGAACACCGGGAATGACCAAAAGGCACCCAGAACTGAACCATCAAAAGTGGGGGACAATTTGAGAATAAGTTGGAAAAAGGTCCGAAATTGTTTAAAAATCCTACCCAGGATGGAGTTCCAGAAGCCCCGCAGCGAGCTGCCCGAGCCGCGGGAACACCGGGAATGACCAAAAGACACCCAGGAGTGGACCATCGAAAGTGGGAGGGAAATGGAGGGAAAGTCGGAAAAAGGTCCAAAATGGGTTGAAAATCATATGATCCCACCCAGGGTAGAGTTCCACAAGTCCCGCAGCGAGCTGCACGAGCCGCAGGAACACCGGGAATGACCAAAAGGCACCCAGAAGTGAACCAGCGAAAGTGGGGGGAAAATGGAGAAAAAGGAGGAAAAAGTGCCAAATTGTTTAAAAATCCTACCCAGGATGAAATTCCAGAAGTCCCGCAGCGAGCTGCACGAGCCGCAGGAACACCGGGAATGACCAAAAGGCACCCAGAAGTGAACCATCAAAAGTGGGGGACAATTTGAGAAAAAGTTGGAAAAAGGTCCGAAATTGATTAAAAATCCTACCCAGGATGGAGTTCCAGAAGTCCCGCAGCGAGCTGCGCGAGCTCCGGGACCCCCGGGAATGACCAAAAGGCACCCAGAAGTGAACCATCAAAAGTGGGGGACAATTTGAGAAAAAGTTGGAAAAAGGTCTGAAATTGTTTAAAAATCCTACCCAGGATGGAGTTCCAGAAGCCCCGCAGCGAGCTGCACGAGCCGCAGGAACACCGGGAATGACCAAAAGGCACCCAGAAGTGAACCATCAAAAGTGGGGGACAATTTGAGAAAAAGTTGGAAAAAGGTCCGAAATTGTTTAAAAATCCTACCCAGGATGGAGTTCCAGAAGCCCCGCAGCGAGCTGCACGAGCCGCGGGAACACCGGGAATGACCAAAAGGCACCCAGGAGTGAACCAGCCAAAGTGGGGGACAATTTGAGAAAAAGTTGGAAAAAGGTCCGAAATTGTTTAAAAATCCTACCCAGGATGGAGTTCCAGAAGCCCCGCAGCGAGCTGCACGAGCCGCAGGAACACCGGGAATGACCAAAAGGCACCCAGAAGTGAACCATCAAAAGTGGGGGACAATTTGAGAAAAAGTTGGAAAAAGGTCCGAAATTGTTTAAAAATCCTACCCAGGATGGAGTTCCAGAAGCCCCGCAGCGAGCTGCCCGAGCCACGGGAACACCGGGAATGACCAAAAGACACCCAGGAGTGGACCATCGAAAGTGGGAGGGAAATGGAGGGAAAGTCGGAAAAAGGTCCAAAATGGGTTGAAAATCATATGATCCCACCCAGGGTAGAGTTCCACAAGTCCCGCAGCGAGCTGCACGAGCCGCAGGAACACCGGGAATGACCAAAAGGCACCCAGAAGTGAACCATCAAAAGTGGGGGACAATTTGAGAAAAAGTTGGAAAAAGGTCCGAAATTGTTTAAAAATCCTATCCAGGATGGAGTTCCAGAAGCCCCGCAGCGAGCTGCCCGAGCCGCGGGAACACCGGGAATGACCAAAAGACACCCAGGAGTGGACCATCGAAAGTGGGAGGGAAATGGAGGGAAAGTCGGAAAAAGGTCCAAAATGGGTTGAAAATCATATGATCCCACCCAGGGTAGAGTTCCACAAGTCCCGCAGCGAGCTGCACGAGCCGCAGGAACACCGGGAATGACCAAAAGGCACCCAGAAGTGAACCAGCGAAAGTGGGGGGAAAATGGAGAAAAAGGAGGAAAAAGTGCCAAATTGTTTAAAAATCCTACCCAGGATGGAGTTCCAGAAGTCCCGCAGCGTGCTGCACGAGCCGCAGGAACACCGGGAATGACCAAAAGGCACCCAGAAGTGAACCATCAAAAGTGGGGGACAATTTGAGAAAAAGTTGGAAAAAGGTCTGAAATTGTTTAAAAATCCTACCCAGGATGGAGTTCCAGAAGCCCCGCAGCGAGCTGCACGAGCCGCAGGAACACCGGGAATGACCAAAAGGCACCCAGGAGTGAACCAGCCAAAGTGGGGGACAATTTGAGAAAAAGTTGGAAAAAGGTCCGAAATTGTTTAAAAATCCTACCCAGGATGGAGTTCCAGAAGCCCCGCAGCGAGCTGCACGAGCCGCAGGAACACCGGGAATGACCAAAAGGCACCCAGAAGTGAACCATCAAAAGTGGGGGACAATTTGAGAAAAAGTTGGAAAAAGGTCCGAAATTGTTTAAAAATCCTACCCAGGATGGAGTTCCAGAAGCCCCGCAGCGAGCTGCACGAGCCGCGGGAACACCGGGAATGACCAAAAGGCACCCAGGAGTGAACCAGCCAAAGTGGGGGACAATTTGAGAAAAAGTTGGAAAAAGGTCCGAAATTGTTTAAAAATCCTACCCAGGATGGAGTTCCAGAAGCCCCGCAGCGAGCTGCACGAGCCGCAGGAACACCGGGAATGACCAAAAGGCACCCAGAACTGAACCATCAAAAGTGGGGGACAATTTGAGAAAAAGTTGGAAAAAGGTCCGAAATTGTTTAAAAATCCTACCCAGGATGGAGTTCCAGAAGCCCCGCAGCGAGCTGCCCGAGCCGCGGGAACACCGGGAATGACCAAAAGACACCCAGGAGTGGACCATCGAAAGTGGGAGGGAAATGGAGGGAAAGTCGGAAAAAGGTCCAAAATGGGTTGAAAATCATATGATCCCACCCAGGGTAGAGTTCCACAAGTCCCGCAGCGAGCTGCACGAGCCGCAGGAACACCGGGAATGACCAAAAGGCACCCAGAAGTGAACCAGCGAAAGTGGGGGGAAAATGGAGAAAAAGGAGGAAAAAGTGCCAAATTGTTTAAAAATCCTACCCAGGATGGAGTTCCAGAAGTCCCGCAGCGAGCTGCACGAGCCGCAGGAACACCGGGAATGACCAAAAGGCACCCAGAAGTGAACCATCAAAAGTGGGGGACAATTTGAGAAAAAGTTGGAAAAAGGTCCGAAATTGATTAAAAATCCTACCCAGGATGGAGTTCCAGAAGCCCCGCAGCGAGCTGCGCGAGCCGCAGGAACACCGGGAATGACCAAAAGGCACCCAGAAGTGAACCAGCGAAAGTGGGGGTAAAATGGAGGAAAAGGAGGAAAAAGTGCCAAATTGTTTAAAAATCCTACCCAGGATGGAGTTCCAGAAGTCCCGCAGCGAGCTGCACGAGCCGCAGGAACACCGGGAATGACCAAAAGGCACCCAGAAGTTAACCATCGAAAGTGGGGGGACAATTTGAGAAAAAGTTGGAAAAAGGTCCGAAATTGATTAAAAATCCTACCCAGGATGGAGTTCCAGAAGCCCCGCAGCGAGCTGCACGAGCCGCAGGAACACCGGGAATGACCAAAAGGCACCCAGAAGTGAACCATCAAAAGTGGGGGACAATTTGAGAAAAAGTTGGAAAAAGGTCCGAAATTGATTAAAAATCCTACCCAGGATGGAGTTCCAGAAGCCCCGCAGCGAGCTGCACGAGCCGCAGGAACACCGGGAATGACCAAAAGGCACCCAGAAGTGAACCATCAAAAGTGGGGGACAATTTGAGAAAAAGTTGGAAAAAGGTCTGAAATTGTTTAAAAATCCTACCCAGGATGGAGTTCCAGAAGCCCCGCAGCGAGCTGCACGAGCCGCAGGAACACCGGGAATGACCAAAAGGCACCCAGAAGTGAACCATCAAAAGTGGGGGACAATTTGAGAAAAAGTTGGAAAAAGGTCCGAAATTGTTTAAAAATCCTACCCAGGATGGAGTTCCAGAAGCCCCGCAGCGAGCTGCACGAGCCGCGGGAACACCGGGAATGACCAAAAGGCACCCAGGAGTGAACCAGCCAAAGTGGGGGACAATTTGAGAAAAAGTTGGAAAAAGGTCCGAAATTGTTTAAAAATCCTACCCAGGATGGAGTTCCAGAAGCCCCGCAGCGAGCTGCACGAGCCGCAGGAACACCGGGAATGACCAAAAGGCACCCAGAAGTGAACCATCAAAAGTGGGGGACAATTTGAGAAAAAGTTGGAAAAAGGTCCGAAATTATTTAAAAATCCTACCCAGGATGGAGTTCCACAACTCCCGCAAAGAGCTGCACGAGCCGCAGGAACACCGGGAATGACCAAAAGGCACCCAGAAGTGAACCAGCGAAAGTGGGGGAAAAATGGAGGAAAAGGAGGAAAAAGTACCAAATTGTTTAAAAATCCTACCAGGATGGAGTTCCAGAAGTCCCGCAGCGAGCTGCACGAGCCGCAGGAACACCGATAATGAACAAAAGGCACCCAGAAGTGAACCAGCGAAAGTGGGGGAAAAATGGAGGAAAAGGAGGAAAAAGTACCAAATTGTTTAAAAATCCTACCCAGGATGGAGTTCCAGAAGCCCCGCAGCGAGCTGCACGAGCCGCAGGAACACCGGGAATGACCAAAAGGCACCCAGAAGTGAACCAGCGAAAGTGGGGGACAATTTGAGAAAAAGTTGGAAAAAGGTCCGAAATTGATTAAAAATCCTACCCAGGATGGAGTTCCAGAAGCCCCGCAGCGAGCTGCCCGAGCCGCGGGAACACCGGGAATGACCAAAAGGCACCCAGAAGTGAACCAGCGAAAGTGGGGGGAAAATGGAGAAAAAGGAGGAAAAAGTGCCAAATTGTTTAAAAATCCTACCCAGGATGGAGTTCCAGAAGTCCCGCAGCGAGCTGCACGAGCCGCAGGAACACCGGGAATGACCAAAAGGCACCCAGAAGTGAACCAGCGAAAGTGGGGGAAAAATGGAGGAAAAGGAGGAAAAAGTGCCAAATTGTTTAAAAATCCTACCCAGGATGGAGTTCCAGAAGTCCCGCAGCGAGCTGCACGAGCCGCAGGAACACCGATAATGAACAAAAGGCACCCAGAAGTGAACCAGCGAAAGTGGGGGGAAAATGGAGGAAAAGGAGGAAAAAGTACCAAATTGTTTAAAAATCCTACCCAGGATGGAGTTCCAGAAGTCCCGCAGCGAGCTGCACGAGCCGCAGGAACACCGGGAATGACCAAAAGGCACCCAGAAGTGAACGAGCGAAAGTGGGGGAAAAAATGGAGGAAAAGGAGGAAAAAGTGCCAAATTGTTTAAAAATCCTACCCAGGATGGAGTTCCACAAGTCCCGCAAAGAGCTGCACGAGCCGCAGGAACACCGGGAATGACCAAAAGGCACCCAGAAGTGAACCAGCGAAAGTGGGGGAAAAATGGAGGAAAAGGAGGAAAAAGTGCCAAATTGTTTAAAAATCCTACCCAGGATGGAGTTCCAGAAGTCCCGCAACGAGCTGCACGAGCCGCAGGAACACCGGGAATGACCAAAAGGCACCCAGAAGTGAACCATCAAAAGTGGGGGACAATTTGAGAAAAAGTTGGAAAAAGGTCCGAAATTGATTAAAAATCCTACCCAGGATGGAGTTCCAGAAGCCCCGCAGCGAGCTGCGCGAGCCGCAGGAACACCGGGAATGACCAAAAGGCACCCAGAAGTGAACCAGCGAAAGTGGGGGTAAAATGGAGGAAAAGGAGGAAAAAGTGCCAAATTGTTTAAAAATCCTACCCAGGATGGAGTTCCAGAAGTCCCGCAGCGAGCTGCACGAGCCGCAGGAACACCGGGAATGACCAAAAGGCACCCAGAAGTTAACCATCGAAAGTGGGGGACAATTTGAGAAAAAGTTGGAAAAAGGTCCGAAATTGATTAAAAATCCTACCCAGGATGGAGTTCCAGAAGCCCCGCAGCGAGCTGCACGAGCCGCAGGAACACCGGGAATGACCAAAAGGCACCCAGAAGTGAACCATCAAAAGTGGGGGACAATTTGAGAAAAAGTTGGAAAAAGGTCCGAAATTGATTAAAAATCCTACCCAGGATGGAGTTCCAGAAGCCCCGCAGCGAGCTGCACGAGCCGCAGGAACACCGGGAATGACCAAAAGGCACCCAGAAGTGAACCATCAAAAGTGGGGGACAATTTGAGAAAAAGTTGGAAAAAGGTCTGAAATTGTTTAAAAATCCTACCCAGGATGGAGTTCCAGAAGCCCCGCAGCGAGCTGCACGAGCCGCAGGAACACCGGGAATGACCAAAAGGCACCCAGAAGTGAACCATCAAAAGTGGGGGACAATTTGAGAAAAAGTTGGAAAAAGGTCCGAAATTGTTTAAAAATCCTACCCAGGATGGAGTTCCAGAAGCCCCGCAGCGAGCTGCACGAGCCGCGGGAACACCGGGAATGACCAAAAGGCACCCAGGAGTGAACCAGCCAAAGTGGGGGACAATTTGAGAAAAAGTTGGAAAAAGGTCCGAAATTGTTTAAAAATCCTACCCAGGATGGAGTTCCAGAAGCCCCGCAGCGAGCTGCACGAGCCGCAGGAACACCGGGAATGACCAAAAGGCACCCAGAAGTGAACCATCAAAAGTGGGGGACAATTTGAGAAAAAGTTGGAAAAAGGTCCGAAATTGTTTAAAAATCCTACCCAGGATGGAGTTCCAGAAGCCCCGCAGCGAGCTGCCCGAGCCACGGGAACACCGGGAATGACCAAAAGACACCCAGGAGTGGACCATCGAAAGTGGGAGGGAAATGGAGGGAAAGTCGGAAAAAGGTCCAAAATGGGTTGAAAATCATATGATCCCACCCAGGGTAGAGTTCCACAAGTCCCGCAGCGAGCTGCACGAGCCGCAGGAACACCGGGAATGACCAAAAGGCACCCAGAAGTGAACCAGCGAAAGTGGGGGGAAAATGGAGAAAAAGGAGGAAAAAGTGCCAAATTGTTTAAAAATCCTACCCAGGATGGAGTTCCAGAAGTCCCGCAGCGAGCTGCACGAGCCGCAGGAACACCGGGAATGACCAAAAGGCACCCAGAAGTGAACCATCAAAAGTGGGGGACAATTTGAGAAAAAGTTGGAAAAAGGTCTGAAATTGTTTAAAAATCCTACCCAGGATGGAGTTCCAGAAGCCCCGCAGCGAGCTGCACGAGCCGCAGGAACACCGGGAATGACCAAAAGGCACCCAGGAGTGAACCAGCCAAAGTGGGGGACAATTTGAGAAAAAGTTGGAAAAAGGTCCGAAATTGATTAAAAATCCTACCCAGGATGGAGTTCCAGAAGCCCCGCAGCGAGCTGCACGAGCCGCAGGAACACCGGGAATGACCAAAAGGCACCCAGAAGTGAACCAGCGAAAGTGGGGGAAAAATGGAGGAAAAGGAGGAAAAAGTACCAAATTGTTTAAAAATCCTACCCAGGATGGAGTTCCACAAGTCCCGCAGCGAGCTGCCCAAGCCGCGGGAACACCGGGAATGACCAAAAGGCACCCAGAAGTGAACCAGCGAAAGTGGGGGGGAAAAATGGAGGAAAAGGAGGAAAAAGTTCCAAATTGTTTAAAAATCCTACCCAGGATGGAGTTCCAGAAGTCCCGCAGCGAGCTGCACGAGCCGCAGGAACACCGATAATGAACAAAAGGCACCCAGAAGTGAACCAGCGAAAGTGGGGGAAAAATGGAGGAAAAGGAGGAAAAAGTACCAAATTGTTTAAAAATCCTACCCAGGATGGAGTTCCAGAAGCCCCGCAGCGAGCTGCACGAGCCGCAGGAACACCGGGAATGACCAAAAGGCACCCAGAAGTGAACCAGCGAAAGTGGGGGACAATTTGAGAAAAAGTTGGAAAAAGGTCCGAAATTGATTAAAAATCCTACCCAGGATGGAGTTCCAGAAGCCCCGCAGCGAGCTGCCCGAGCCGCGGGAACACCGGGAATGACCAAAAGGCACCCAGAAGTGAACCAGCGAAAGTGGGGGGAAAATGGAGAAAAAGGAGGAAAAAGTGCCAAATTGTTTAAAAATCCTACCCAGGATGGAGTTCCAGAAGTCCCGCAGCGAGCTGCACGAGCCGCAGGAACACCGGGAATGACCAAAAGGCACCCAGAAGTGAACCAGCGAAAGTGGGGGAAAAATGGAGGAAAAGGAGGAAAAAGTGCCAAATTGTTTAAAAATCCTACCCAGGATGGAGTTCCAGAAGTCCCGCAGCGAGCTGCACGAGCCGCAGGAACACCGATAATGAACAAAAGGCACCCAGAAGTGGACCATCGAAAGTGGGAGGGAAATGGAGGGAAAGTCGGAAAAAGGTCCAAAATGGGTTGAAAATCATATGATCCCACCCAGGGTAGAGTTCCACAAGTCCCGCAGCGAGCTGCACGAGCCGCAGGAACACCGGGAATGACCAAAAGATACCCAGGAGTGAACCAGCCAAAGTGGGGGACAATTTGAGAAAAAGTTGGAAAAAGGTCCGAAATTGTTTAAAAATCCTACCCAGGATGGAGTTCCAGAAGCCCCACAGCGAGCTGCCCGAGCCGCGGGAACACCGGGAATGACCAAAAGGCACCCAGAAGTGAACCAGCGAAAGTGGGGGGAAAATGGAGAAAAAGGAGGAAAAAGTGCCAAATTGTTTAAAAATCCTACCCAGGATGGAGTTCCAGAAGTCCCGCAGCGAGCTGCACGAGCCGCAGGAACACCGGGAATGACCAAAAGGCACCCAGAAGTGAACCAGCGAAAGTGGGGGAAAAATGGAGGAAAAGGAGGAAAAAGTGCCAAATTGTTTAAAAATCCTACCCAGGATGGAGTTCCAGAAGTCCCGCAGCGAGCTGCACGAGCCGCAGGAACACCGATAATGAACAAAAGGCACCCAGAAGTGAACCAGCGAAAGTGGGGGGAAAATGGAGGAAAAGGAGGAAAAAGTACCAAATTGTTTAAAAATCCTACCCAGGATGGAGTTCCAGAAGTCCCGCAGCGAGCTGCACGAGCCGCAGGAACACCGGGAATGACCAAAAGGCACCCAGAAGTGAACCAGCGAAAGTGGGGGAAAAATGGAGGAAAAGGAGCAAAAAGTACCAAATTGTTTAAAAATCCTACCCAGGATGGAGTTCCAGAAGCCCCGCAGCGAGCTGCACGAGCCGCAGGAACACCGGGAATGACCAAAAGGCACCCAGAAGTGAACGAGCGAAAGTGGGGGAAAAAATGGAGGAAAAGGAGGAAAAAGTGCCAAATTGTTTAAAAATCCTACCCAGGATGGAGTTCCACAAGTCCCGCAAAGAGCTGCACGAGCCGCAGGAACACCGGGAATGACCAAAAGGCACCCAGAAGTGAACCAGCGAAAGTGGGGGAAAAATGGAGGAAAAGGAGGAAAAAGTGCCAAATTGTTTAAAAATCCTACCCAGGATGGAGTTCCAGAAGTCCCGCAACGAGCTGCACGAGCCGCAGGAACACCGGGAATGACCAAAAGGCACCCAGAAGTGAACCATCAAAAGTGGGGGACAATTTGAGAAAAAGTTGGAAAAAGGTCCGAAATTGATTAAAAATCCTACCCAGGATGGAGTTCCAGAAGCCCCGCAGCGAGCTGCGCGAGCCGCAGGAACACCGGGAATGACCAAAAGGCACCCAGAAGTGAACCAGCGAAAGTGGGGGTAAAATGGAGGAAAAGGAGGAAAAAGTGCCAAATTGTTTAAAAATCCTACCCAGGATGGAGTTCCAGAAGTCCCGCAGCGAGCTGCACGAGCCGCAGGAACACCGGGAATGACCAAAAGGCACCCAGAAGTTAACCATCGAAAGTGGGGGACAATTTGAGAAAAAGTTGGAAAAAGGTCCGAAATTGATTAAAAATCCTACCCAGGATGGAGTTCCAGAAGCCCCGCAGCGAGCTGCACGAGCCGCAGGAACACCGGGAATGACCAAAAGGCACCCAGAAGTGAACCATCAAAAGTGGGGGACAATTTGAGAAAAAGTTGGAAAAAGGTCCGAAATTGATTAAAAATCCTACCCAGGATGGAGTTCCAGAAGCCCCGCAGCGAGCTGCACGAGCCGCAGGAACACCGGGAATGACCAAAAGGCACCCAGAAGTGAACCATCAAAAGTGGGGGACAATTTGAGAAAAAGTTGGAAAAAGGTCTGAAATTGTTTAAAAATCCTACCCAGGATGGAGTTCCAGAAGCCCCGCAGCGAGCTGCACGAGCCGCAGGAACACCGGGAATGACCAAAAGGCACCCAGAAGTGAACCATCAAAAGTGGGGGACAATTTGAGAAAAAGTTGGAAAAAGGTCCGAAATTGTTTAAAAATCCTACCCAGGATGGAGTTCCAGAAGCCCCGCAGCGAGCTGCACGAGCCGCGGGAACACCGGGAATGACCAAAAGGCACCCAGGAGTGAACCAGCCAAAGTGGGGGACAATTTGAGAAAAAGTTGGAAAAAGGTCCGAAATTGTTTAAAAATCCTACCCAGGATGGAGTTCCAGAAGCCCCGCAGCGAGCTGCACGAGCCGCAGGAACACCGGGAATGACCAAAAGGCACCCAGAAGTGAACCATCAAAAGTGGGGGACAATTTGAGAAAAAGTTGGAAAAAGGTCCGAAATTGTTTAAAAATCCTACCCAGGATGGAGTTCCAGAAGCCCCGCAGCGAGCTGCCCGAGCCGCGGGAACACCGGGAATGACCAAAAGACACCCAGGAGTGGACCATCGAAAGTGGGAGGGAAATGGAGGGAAAGTCGGAAAAAGGTCCAAAATGGGTTGAAAATCATATGATCCCACCCAGGGTAGAGTTCCACAAGTCCCGCAGCGAGCTGCACGAGCCGCAGGAACACCGGGAATGACCAAAAGGCACCCAGAAGTGAACCAGCCAAAGTGGGGGACAATTTGAGAAAAAGTTGGAAAAAGGTCCGAAATTGTTTAAAAATCCTACCCAGGATGGAGTTCCACAAGTCCCGCAGCGAGCTGCACGAGCCGCAGGAACACCGGGAATGACCAAAAGGCACCCAGGAGTGAACCAGCCAAAGTGGGGGACAATTTGAGAAAAAGTTGGAAAAAGGTCCGAAATTGTTTAAAAATCCTACCCAGGATGGAGTTCCAGAAGCCCCGCAGCGAGCTGCACGAGCCGCAGGAACACCGGGAATGACCAAAAGGCACCCAGAAGTGAACCATCAAAAGTGGGGGACAATTTGAGAAAAAGTTGGAAAAAGGTCCGAAATTGTTTAAAAATCCTACCCAGGATGGAGTTCCAGAAGCCCCGCAGCGAGCTGCCCGAGCCGCGGGAACACCGGGAATGACCAAAAGACACCCAGGAGTGGACCATCGAAAGTGGGAGGGAAATGGAGGGAAAGTCGGAAAAAGGTCCAAAATGGGTTGAAAATCATATGATCCCACCCAGGGTAGAGTTCCACAAGTCCCGCAGCGAGCTGCACGAGCCGCAGGAACACCGGGAATGACCAAAAGGCACCCAGAAGTGAACCAGCGAAAGTGGGGGGAAAATGGAGAAAAAGGAGGAAAAAGTGCCAAATTGTTTAAAAATCCTACCCAGGATGGAGTTCCAGAAGTCCCGCAGCGTGCTGCACGAGCCGCAGGAACACCGGGAATGACCAAAAGGCACCCAGAAGTGAACCATCAAAAGTGGGGGACAATTTGAGAAAAAGTTGGAAAAAGGTCTGAAATTGTTTAAAAATCCTACCCAGGATGGAGTTCCAGAAGCCCCGCAGCGAGCTGCACGAGCCGCAGGAACACCGGGAATGACCAAAAGGCACCCAGGAGTGAACCAGCCAAAGTGGGGGACAATTTGAGAAAAAGTTGGAAAAAGGTCCGAAATTGTTTAAAAATCCTACCCAGGATGGAGTTCCAGAAGCCCCGCAGCGAGCTGCACGAGCCGCAGGAACACCGGGAATGACCAAAAGGCACCCAGAAGTGAACCATCAAAAGTGGGGGACAATTTGAGAAAAAGTTGGAAAAAGGTCCGAAATTGTTTAAAAATCCTACCCAGGATGGAGTTCCAGAAGCCCCGCAGCGAGCTGCACGAGCCGCGGGAACACCGGGAATGACCAAAAGGCACCCAGGAGTGAACCAGCCAAAGTGGGGGACAATTTGAGAAAAAGTTGGAAAAAGGTCCGAAATTGTTTAAAAATCCTACCCAGGATGGAGTTCCAGAAGCCCCGCAGCGAGCTGCACGAGCCGCAGGAACACCGGGAATGACCAAAAGGCACCCAGAACTGAACCATCAAAAGTGGGGGACAATTTGAGAAAAAGTTGGAAAAAGGTCCGAAATTGTTTAAAAATCCTACCCAGGATGGAGTTCCAGAAGCCCCGCAGCGAGCTGCCCGAGCCGCGGGAACACCGGGAATGACCAAAAGACACCCAGGAGTGGACCATCGAAAGTGGGAGGGAAATGGAGGGAAAGTCGGAAAAAGGTCCAAAATGGGTTGAAAATCATATGATCCCACCCAGGGTAGAGTTCCACAAGTCCCGCAGCGAGCTGCACGAGCCGCAGGAACACCGGGAATGACCAAAAGGCACCCAGAAGTGAACCAGCGAAAGTGGGGGGAAAATGGAGAAAAAGGAGGAAAAAGTGCCAAATTGTTTAAAAATCCTACCCAGGATGGAGTTCCAGAAGTCCCGCAGCGAGCTGCACGAGCCGCAGGAACACCGGGAATGACCAAAAGGCACCCAGAAGTGAACCATCAAAAGTGGGGGACAATTTGAGAAAAAGTTGGAAAAAGGTCCGAAATTGATTAAAAATCCTACCCAGGATGGAGTTCCAGAAGTCCCGCAGCGAGCTGCGCGAGCTCCGGGACCCCCGGGAATGACCAAAAGGCACCCAGAAGTGAACCATCAAAAGTGGGGGACAATTTGAGAAAAAGTTGGAAAAAGGTCTGAAATTGTTTAAAAATCCTACCCAGGATGGAGTTCCAGAAGCCCCGCAGCGAGCTGCACGAGCCGCAGGAACACCGGGAATGACCAAAAGGCACCCAGAAGTGAACCATCAAAAGTGGGGGACAATTTGAGAAAAAGTTGGAAAAAGGTCCGAAATTGTTTAAAAATCCTACCCAGGATGGAGTTCCAGAAGCCCCGCAGCGAGCTGCACGAGCCGCGGGAACACCGGGAATGACCAAAAGGCACCCAGGAGTGAACCAGCCAAAGTGGGGGACAATTTGAGAAAAAGTTGGAAAAAGGTCCGAAATTGTTTAAAAATCCTACCCAGGATGGAGTTCCAGAAGCCCCGCAGCGAGCTGCACGAGCCGCAGGAACACCGGGAATGACCAAAAGGCACCCAGAACTGAACCATCAAAAGTGGGGGACAATTTGAGAAAAAGTTGGAAAAAGGTCCGAAATTGTTTAAAAATCCTACCCAGGATGGAGTTCCAGAAGCCCCGCAGCGAGCTGCCCGAGCCGCGGGAACACCGGGAATGACCAAAAGACACCCAGGAGTGGACCATCGAAAGTGGGAGGGAAATGGAGGGAAAGTCGGAAAAAGGTCCAAAATGGGTTGAAAATCATATGATCCCACCCAGGGTAGAGTTCCACAAGTCCCGCAGCGAGCTGCACGAGCCGCAGGAACACCGGGAATGACCAAAAGGCACCCAGAAGTGAACCAGCGAAAGTGGGGGGAAAATGGAGAAAAAGGAGGAAAAAGTGCCAAATTGTTTAAAAATCCTACCCAGGATGGAGTTCCTGAAGTCCCGCAGCGAGCTGCACGAGCCGCAGGAACACCGGGAATGACCAAAAGGCACCCAGAAGTGAACCAGCGAAAGTGGGGGGAAAATGGAGGAAAAGGAGGAAAAAGTGCCAAATTGTTTAAAAATCCTACCCAGGATGGAGTTCCAGAAGTCCCGCAGCGAGCTGCACGAGCCGCAGGAACACCGATAATGAACAAAAGGCACCCAGAAGTGAACCAGCGAAAGTGGGGGAAAAATGGAGGAAAAGGAGGAAAAAGTACCAAATTGTTTAAAAATCCTACCCAGGATGGAGTTCCAGAAGTCCCGCAGCGAGCTGCCCAAGCCGCGGGAACACCGGGAATGACCAAAAGGCACCCAGAAGTGAACCAGCGAAAGTGGGGGGGAAAAATGGAGGAAAAGGAGGAAAAAGTTCCAAATTGTTTAAAAATCCTACCCAGGATGGAGTTCCAGAAGTCCCGCAGCGAGCTGCACGAGCCGCGGGAACACCGGGAATGACCAAAAGGCACCCAGAAGTGAACCATCAAAAGTGGGGGACAATTTGAGAAAAAGTTGGAAAAAGGTCCGAAATTGATTAAAAATCCTACCCAGGATGGAGTTCCAGAAGTCCCGCAGCGAGCTGCGCGAGCTCCGGGACCCCCGGGAATGACCAAAAGGCACCCAGAAGTGAACCATCAAAAGTGGGGGACAATTTGAGAAAAAGTTGGAAAAAGGTCCGAAATTGATTAAAAATCCTACCCAGGATGGAGTTCCAGAAGCCCCGCAGCGAGCTGCACGAGCCGCAGGAACACCGGGAATGACCAAAAGGCACCCAGAAGTGAACCATCAAAAGTGGGGGACAATTTGAGAAAAAGTTGGAAAAAGGTCTGAAATTGTTTAAAAATCCTACCCAGGATGGAGTTCCAGAAGCCCCGCAGCGAGCTGCACGAGCCGCAGGAACACCGGGAATGACCAAAAGGCACCCAGAAGTGAACCATCAAAAGTGGGGGACAATTTGAGAAAAAGTTGGAAAAAGGTCCGAAATTGTTTAAAAATCCTACCCAGGATGGAGTTCCAGAAGCCCCGCAGCGAGCTGCACGAGCCGCGGGAACACCGGGAATGACCATAAGGCACCCAGGAGTGAACCAGCCAAAGTGGGGGACAATTTGAGAAAAAGTTGGAAAAAGGTCCGAAATTGTTTAAAAATCCTACCCAGGATGGAGTTCCAGAAGCCCCGCAGCGAGCTGCACGAGCCGCAGGAACACCGGGAATGACCAAAAGGCACCCAGAAGTGAACCATCAAAAGTGGGGGACAATTTGAGAAAAAGTTGGAAAAAGGTCCGAAATTGTTTAAAAATCCTATCCAGGATGGAGTTCCAGAAGCCCCGCAGCGAGCTGCCCGAGCCGCGGGAACACCGGGAATGACCAAAAGACACCCAGGAGTGGACCATCGAAAGTGGGAGGGAAATGGAGGGAAAGTCGGAAAAAGGTCCAAAATGGGTTGAAAATCATATGATCCCACCCAGGGTAGAGTTCCACAAGTCCCGCAGCGAGCTGCACGAGCCGCAGGAACACCGGGAATGACCAAAAGGCACCCAGAAGTGAACCAGCGAAAGTGGGGGGAAAATGGAGAAAAAGGAGGAAAAAGTGCCAAATTGTTTAAAAATCCTACCCAGGATGGAGTTCCAGAAGTCCCGCAGCGTGCTGCACGAGCCGCAGGAACACCGGGAATGACCAAAAGGCACCCAGAAGTGAACCATCAAAAGTGGGGGACAATTTGAGAAAAAGTTGGAAAAAGGTCTGAAATTGTTTAAAAATCCTACCCAGGATGGAGTTCCAGAAGCCCCGCAGCGAGCTGCACGAGCCGCAGGAACACCGGGAATGACCAAAAGGCACCCAGGAGTGAACCAGCCAAAGTGGGGGACAATTTGAGAAAAAGTTGGAAAAAGGTCCGAAATTGTTTAAAAATCCTACCCAGGATGGAGTTCCAGAAGCCCCGCAGCGAGCTGCACGAGCCGCAGGAACACCGGGAATGACCAAAAGGCACCCAGAAGTGAACCATCAAAAGTGGGGGACAATTTGAGAAAAAGTTGGAAAAAGGTCCGAAATTGTTTAAAAATCCTACCCAGGATGGAGTTCCAGAAGCCCCGCAGCGAGCTGCACGAGCCGCGGGAACACCGGGAATGACCAAAAGGCACCCAGGAGTGAACCAGCCAAAGTGGGGGACAATTTGAGAAAAAGTTGGAAAAAGGTCCGAAATTGTTTAAAAATCCTACCCAGGATGGAGTTCCAGAAGCCCCGCAGCGAGCTGCCCGAGCCGCGGGAACACCGGGAATGACCAAAAGACACCCAGGAGTGGACCATCGAAAGTGGGAGGGAAATGGAGGGAAAGTCGGAAAAAGGTCCAAAATGGGTTGAAAATCATATGATCCCACCCAGGGTAGAGTTCCACAAGTCCCGCAGCGAGCTGCACGAGCCGCAGGAACACCGGGAATGACCAAAAGGCACCCAGAAGTGAACCAGCGAAAGTGGGGGGAAAATGGAGAAAAAGGAGGAAAAAGTGCCAAATTGTTTAAAAATCCTACCCAGGATGGAGTTCCAGAAGTCCCGCAGCGAGCTGCACGAGCCGCAGGAACACCGGGAATGACCAAAAGGCACCCAGAAGTGAACCATCAAAAGTGGGGGACAATTTGAGAAAAAGTTGGAAAAAGGTCCGAAATTGATTAAAAATCCTACCCAGGATGGAGTTCCAGAAGCCCCGCAGCGAGCTGCGCGAGCCGCAGGAACACCGGGAATGACCAAAAGGCACCCAGAAGTGAACCAGCGAAAGTGGGGGTAAAATGGAGGAAAAGGAGGAAAAAGTGCCAAATTGTTTAAAAATCCTACCCAGGATGGAGTTCCAGAAGTCCCGCAGCGAGCTGCACGAGCCGCAGGAACACCGGGAATGACCAAAAGGCACCCAGAAGTTAACCATCGAAAGTGGGGGACAATTTGAGAAAAAGTTGGAAAAAGGTCCGAAATTGATTAAAAATCCTACCCAGGATGGAGTTCCAGAAGCCCCGCAGCGAGCTGCACGAGCCGCAGGAACACCGGGAATGACCAAAAGGCACCCAGAAGTGAACCATCAAAAGTGGGGGACAATTTGAGAAAAAGTTGGAAAAAGGTCCGAAATTGATTAAAAATCCTACCCAGGATGGAGTTCCAGAAGCCCCGCAGCGAGCTGCACGAGCCGCAGGAACACCGGGAATGACCAAAAGGCACCCAGAAGTGAACCATCAAAAGTGGGGGACAATTTGAGAAAAAGTTGGAAAAAGGTCTGAAATTGTTTAAAAATCCTACCCAGGATGGAGTTCCAGAAGCCCCGCAGCGAGCTGCACGAGCCGCAGGAACACCGGGAATGACCAAAAGGCACCCAGAAGTGAACCATCAAAAGTGGGGGACAATTTGAGAAAAAGTTGGAAAAAGGTCCGAAATTGTTTAAAAATCCTACCCAGGATGGAGTTCCAGAAGCCCCGCAGCGAGCTGCACGAGCCGCGGGAACACCGGGAATGACCAAAAGGCACCCAGGAGTGAACCAGCCAAAGTGGGGGACAATTTGAGAAAAAGTTGGAAAAAGGTCCGAAATTGTTTAAAAATCCTACCCAGGATGGAGTTCCAGAAGCCCCGCAGCGAGCTGCACGAGCCGCAGGAACACCGGGAATGACCAAAAGGCACCCAGAAGTGAACCATCAAAAGTGGGGGACAATTTGAGAAAAAGTTGGAAAAAGGTCCGAAATTGTTTAAAAATCCTACCCAGGATGGAGTTCCAGAAGCCCCGCAGCGAGCTGCCCGAGCCGCGGGAACACCGGGAATGACCAAAAGACACCCAGGAGTGGACCATCGAAAGTGGGAGGGAAATGGAGGGAAAGTCGGAAAAAGGTCCAAAATGGGTTGAAAATCATATGATCCCACCCAGGGTAGAGTTCCACAAGTCCCGCAGCGAGCTGCACGAGCCGCAGGAACACCGGGAATGACCAAAAGGCACCCAGAAGTGAACCAGCGAAAGTGGGGGGAAAATGGAGAAAAAGGAGGAAAAAGTGCCAAATTGTTTAAAAATCCTACCCAGGATGGAGTTCCAGAAGTCCCGCAGCGAGCTGCACGAGCCGCAGGAACACCGGGAATGACCAAAAGGCACCCAGAAGTGAACCATCAAAAGTGGGGGACAATTTGAGAAAAAGTTGGAAAAAGGTCCGAAATTGATTAAAAATCCTACCCAGGATGGAGTTCCAGAAGCCCCGCAGCGAGCTGCACGAGCCGCAGGAACACCGGGAATGACCAAAAGGCACCCAGAAGTGAACCAGCGAAAGTGGGGGAAAAATGGAGGAAAAGGAGGAAAAAGTACCAAATTGTTTAAAAATCCTACCCAGGATGGAGTTCCACAAGTCCCGCAGCGAGCTGCCCAAGCCGCGGGAACACCGGGAATGACCAAAAGGCACCCAGAAGTGAACCAGCGAAAGTGGGGGGGAAAAATGGAGGAAAAGGAGGAAAAAGTTCCAAATTGTTTAAAAATCCTACCCAGGATGGAGTTCCAGAAGTCCCGCAGCGAGCTGCACGAGCCGCAGGAACACCGATAATGAACAAAAGGCACCCAGAAGTGAACCAGCGAAAGTGGGGGAAAAATGGAGGAAAAGGAGGAAAAAGTACCAAATTGTTTAAAAATCCTACCCAGGATGGAGTTCCAGAAGCCCCGCAGCGAGCTGCACGAGCCGCAGGAACACCGGGAATGACCAAAAGGCACCCAGAAGTGAACCAGCGAAAGTGGGGGACAATTTGAGAAAAAGTTGGAAAAAGGTCCGAAATTGATTAAAAATCCTACCCAGGATGGAGTTCCAGAAGCCCCGCAGCGAGCTGCACGAGCCGCAGGAACACCGGGAATGACCAAAAGGCACCCAGAAGTGAACCAGCGAAAGTGGGGGAAAAATGGAGGAAAAGGAGGAAAAAGTGCCAAATTGTTTAAAAATCCTACCCAGGATGGAGTTCCAGAAGTCCCGCAGCGAGCTGCACGAGCCGCAGGAACACCGATAATGAACAAAAGGCACCCAGAAGTGGACCATCGAAAGTGGGAGGGAAATGGAGGGAAAGTCGGAAAAAGGTCCAAAATGGGTTGAAAATCATATGATCCCACCCAGGGTAGAGTTCCACAAGTCCCGCAGCGAGCTGCACGAGCCGCAGGAACACCGGGAATGACCAAAAGATACCCAGGAGTGAACCAGCCAAAGTGGGGGACAATTTGAGAAAAAGTTGGAAAAAGGTCCGAAATTGTTTAAAAATCCTACCCAGGATGGAGTTCCAGAAGCCCCACAGCGAGCTGCCCGAGCCGCAGGAACACCGGGAATGACCAAAAGGCACCCAGAAGTGAACCAGCGAAAGTGGGGGAAAAATGGAGGAAAAGGAGGAAAAAGTACCAAATTGTTTAAAAATCCTACCCAGGATGGAGTTCCACAAGTCCCGCAGCGAGCTGCACGAGCCGCAGGAACACCGGGAATGACCAAAAGGCACCCAGAAGTGAACCAGCGAAAGTGGGGGACAATTTGAGAAAAAGTTGGAAAAAGGTCCGAAATTGATTAAAAATCCTACCCAGGATGGAGTTCCACAAGTCCCGCAGCGAGCTGCCCAAGCCGCGGGAACACCGGGAATGACCAAAAGGCACCCAGAAGTGAACCAGCGAAAGTGGGGGGGAAAAATGGAGGAAAAGGAGGAAAAAGTTCCAAATTGTTTAAAAATCCTACCCAGGATGGAGTTCCAGAAGTCCCGCAGCGAGCTGCACGAGCCGCGGGAACACCGGGAATGACCAAAAGGCACCCAGAAGTGAACCATCAAAAGTGGGGGACAATTTGAGAAAAAGTTGGAAAAAGGTCCGAAATTATTTAAAAATCCTACCCAGGATGGAGTTCCACAACTCCCGCAAAGAGCTGCACGAGCCGCAGGAACACCGGGAATGACCAAAAGGCACCCAGAAGTGAACCAGCGAAAGTGGGGGAAAAATGGAGGAAAAGGAGGAAAAAGTACCAAATTGTTTAAAAATCCTACCAGGATGGAGTTCCAGAAGTCCCGCAGCGAGCTGCACGAGCCGCAGGAACACCGATAATGAACAAAAGGCACCCAGAAGTGAACCAGCGAAAGTGGGGGAAAAATGGAGGAAAAGGAGGAAAAAGTACCAAATTGTTTAAAAATCCTACCCAGGATGGAGTTCCAGAAGCCCCGCAGCGAGCTGCACGAGCCGCAGGAACACCGGGAATGACCAAAAGGCACCCAGAAGTGAACCAGCGAAAGTGGGGGACAATTTGAGAAAAAGTTGGAAAAAGGTCCGAAATTGATTAAAAATCCTACCCAGGATGGAGTTCCAGAAGCCCCGCAGCGAGCTGCCCGAGCCGCGGGAACACCGGGAATGACCAAAAGGCACCCAGAAGTGAACCAGCGAAAGTGGGGGGAAAATGGAGAAAAAGGAGGAAAAAGTGCCAAATTGTTTAAAAATCCTACCCAGGATGGAGTTCCAGAAGTCCCGCAGCGAGCTGCACGAGCCGCAGGAACACCGGGAATGACCAAAAGGCACCCAGAAGTGAACCAGCGAAAGTGGGGGAAAAATGGAGGAAAAGGAGGAAAAAGTGCCAAATTGTTTAAAAATCCTACCCAGGATGGAGTTCCAGAAGTCCCGCAGCGAGCTGCACGAGCCGCAGGAACACCGATAATGAACAAAAGGCACCCAGAAGTGAACCAGCGAAAGTGGGGGGAAAATGGAGGAAAAGGAGGAAAAAGTACCAAATTGTTTAAAAATCCTACCCAGGATGGAGTTCCAGAAGTCCCGCAGCGAGCTGCACGAGCCGCAGGAACACCGGGAATGACCAAAAGGCACCCAGAAGTGAACGAGCGAAAGTGGGGGAAAAAATGGAGGAAAAGGAGGAAAAAGTGCCAAATTGTTTAAAAATCCTACCCAGGATGGAGTTCCACAAGTCCCGCAAAGAGCTGCACGAGCCGCAGGAACACCGGGAATGACCAAAAGGCACCCAGAAGTGAACCAGCGAAAGTGGGGGAAAAATGGAGGAAAAGGAGGAAAAAGTGCCAAATTGTTTAAAAATCCTACCCAGGATGGAGTTCCAGAAGTCCCGCAACGAGCTGCACGAGCCGCAGGAACACCGGGAATGACCAAAAGGCACCCAGAAGTGAACCATCAAAAGTGGGGGACAATTTGAGAAAAAGTTGGAAAAAGGTCCGAAATTGATTAAAAATCCTACCCAGGATGGAGTTCCAGAAGCCCCGCAGCGAGCTGCGCGAGCCGCAGGAACACCGGGAATGACCAAAAGGCACCCAGAAGTGAACCAGCGAAAGTGGGGGTAAAATGGAGGAAAAGGAGGAAAAAGTGCCAAATTGTTTAAAAATCCTACCCAGGATGGAGTTCCAGAAGTCCCGCAGCGAGCTGCACGAGCCGCAGGAACACCGGGAATGACCAAAAGGCACCCAGAAGTTAACCATCGAAAGTGGGGGACAATTTGAGAAAAAGTTGGAAAAAGGTCCGAAATTGATTAAAAATCCTACCCAGGATGGAGTTCCAGAAGCCCCGCAGCGAGCTGCACGAGCCGCAGGAACACCGGGAATGACCAAAAGGCACCCAGAAGTGAACCATCAAAAGTGGGGGACAATTTGAGAAAAAGTTGGAAAAAGGTCCGAAATTGATTAAAAATCCTACCCAGGATGGAGTTCCAGAAGCCCCGCAGCGAGCTGCACGAGCCGCAGGAACACCGGGAATGACCAAAAGGCACCCAGAAGTGAACCATCAAAAGTGGGGGACAATTTGAGAAAAAGTTGGAAAAAGGTCTGAAATTGTTTAAAAATCCTACCCAGGATGGAGTTCCAGAAGCCCCGCAGCGAGCTGCACGAGCCGCAGGAACACCGGGAATGACCAAAAGGCACCCAGAAGTGAACCATCAAAAGTGGGGGACAATTTGAGAAAAAGTTGGAAAAAGGTCCGAAATTGTTTAAAAATCCTACCCAGGATGGAGTTCCAGAAGCCCCGCAGCGAGCTGCACGAGCCGCGGGAACACCGGGAATGACCAAAAGGCACCCAGGAGTGAACCAGCCAAAGTGGGGGACAATTTGAGAAAAAGTTGGAAAAAGGTCCGAAATTGTTTAAAAATCCTACCCAGGATGGAGTTCCAGAAGCCCCGCAGCGAGCTGCACGAGCCGCAGGAACACCGGGAATGACCAAAAGGCACCCAGAAGTGAACCATCAAAAGTGGGGGACAATTTGAGAAAAAGTTGGAAAAAGGTCCGAAATTGTTTAAAAATCCTACCCAGGATGGAGTTCCAGAAGCCCCGCAGCGAGCTGCCCGAGCCACGGGAACACCGGGAATGACCAAAAGACACCCAGGAGTGGACCATCGAAAGTGGGAGGGAAATGGAGGGAAAGTCGGAAAAAGGTCCAAAATGGGTTGAAAATCATATGATCCCACCCAGGGTAGAGTTCCACAAGTCCCGCAGCGAGCTGCACGAGCCGCAGGAACACCGGGAATGACCAAAAGGCACCCAGAAGTGAACCAGCGAAAGTGGGGGGAAAATGGAGAAAAAGGAGGAAAAAGTGCCAAATTGTTTAAAAATCCTACCCAGGATGGAGTTCCAGAAGTCCCGCAGCGAGCTGCACGAGCCGCAGGAACACCGGGAATGACCAAAAGGCACCCAGGAGTGAACCATCAAAAGTGGGGGACAATTTGAGAAAAGTTGGAAAAAGGTCTGAAATTGTTTAAAAATCCTACCCAGGATGGAGTTCCAGAAGCCCCGCAGCGAGCTGCACGAGCCGCAGGAACACCGGGAATGACCAAAAGGCACCCAGGAGTGAACCAGCCAAAGTGGGGGACAATTTGAGAAAAAGTTGGAAAAAGGTCCGAAATTGATTAAAAATCCTACCCAGGATGGAGTTCCAGAAGCCCCGCAGCGAGCTGCACGAGCCGCAGGAACACCGGGAATGACCAAAAGGCACCCAGAAGTGAACCAGCGAAAGTGGGGGAAAAATGGAGGAAAAGGAGGAAAAAGTACCAAATTGTTTAAAAATCCTACCCAGGATGGAGTTCCACAAGTCCCGCAGCGAGCTGCCCAAGCCGCGGGAACACCGGGAATGACCAAAAGGCACCCAGAAGTGAACCAGCGAAAGTGGGGGGGAAAAATGGAGAAAAGGAGGAAAAAGTTCCAAATTGTTTAAAAATCCTACCCAGGATGGAGTTCCAGAAGTCCCGCAGCGAGCTGCACGAGCCGCAGGAACACCGATAATGAACAAAAGGCACCCAGAAGTGAACCAGCGAAAGTGGGGGAAAAATGGAGGAAAAGGAGGAAAAAGTACCAAATTGTTTAAAAATCCTACCCAGGATGGAGTTCCAGAAGCCCCGCAGCGAGCTGCACGAGCCGCAGGAACACCGGGAATGACCAAAAGGCACCCAGAAGTGAACCAGCGAAAGTGGGGGACAATTTGAGAAAAAGTTGGAAAAAGGTCCGAAATTGATTAAAAATCCTACCCAGGATGGAGTTCCAGAAGCCCCGCAGCGAGCTGCCCGAGCCGCGGGAACACCGGGAATGACCAAAAGGCACCCAGAAGTGAACCAGCGAAAGTGGGGGGAAAATGGAGAAAAAGGAGGAAAAAGTGCCAAATTGTTTAAAAATCCTACCCAGGATGGAGTTCCAGAAGTCCCGCAGCGAGCTGCACGAGCCGCAGGAACACCGGGAATGACCAAAAGGCACCCAGAAGTGAACCAGCGAAAGTGGGGGAAAAATGGAGGAAAAGGAGGAAAAAGTGCCAAATTGTTTAAAAATCCTACCCAGGATGGAGTTCCAGAAGTCCCGCAGCGAGCTGCACGAGCCGCAGGAACACCGGGAATGACCAAAAGGCACCCAGAAGTGAACCATCAAAAGTGGGGGACAATTTGAGAAAAAGTTGGAAAAAGGTCTGAAATTGTTTAAAAATCCTACCCAGGATGGAGTTCCAGAAGCCCCGCAGCGAGCTGCACGAGCCGCAGGAACACCGGGAATGACCAAAAGATACCCAGGAGTGAACCAGCCAAAGTGGGGGACAATTTGAGAAAAAGTTGGAAAAAGGTCCGAAATTGTTTAAAAATCCTACCCAGGATGGAGTTCCAGAAGCCCCACAGCGAGCTGCCCGAGCCGCGGGAACACCGGGAATGACCAAAAGGCACCCAGAAGTGAACCAGCGAAAGTGGGGGGAAAATGGAGAAAAAGGAGGAAAAAGTGCCAAATTGTTTAAAAATCCTACCCAGGATGGAGTTCCAGAAGTCCCGCAGCGAGCTGCACGAGCCGCAGGAACACCGGGAATGACCAAAAGGCACCCAGAAGTGAACCAGCGAAAGTGGGGGAAAAATGGAGGAAAAGGAGGAAAAAGTGCCAAATTGTTTAAAAATCCTACCCAGGATGGAGTTCCAGAAGTCCCGCAGCGAGCTGCACGAGCCGCAGGAACACCGATAATGAACAAAAGGCACCCAGAAGTGAACCAGCGAAAGTGGGGGGAAAATGGAGGAAAAGGAGGAAAAAGTACCAAATTGTTTAAAAATCCTACCCAGGATGGAGTTCCAGAAGTCCCGCAGCGAGCTGCACGAGCCGCAGGAACACCGGGAATGACCAAAAGGCACCCAGAAGTGAACCAGCGAAAGTGGGGGAAAAATGGAGGAAAAGGAGCAAAAAGTACCAAATTGTTTAAAAATCCTACCCAGGATGGAGTTCCAGAAGCCCCGCAGCGAGCTGCACGAGCCGCAGGAACACCGGGAATGACCAAAAGGCACCCAGAAGTGAACGAGCGAAAGTGGGGGAAAAAATGGAGGAAAAGGAGGAAAAAGTGCCAAATTGTTTAAAATCCTACCCAGGATGGAGTTCCACAAGTCCCGCAAAGAGCTGCACGAGCCGCAGGAACACCGGGAATGACCAAAAGGCACCCAGAAGTGAACCAGCGAAAGTGGGGGAAAAATGGAGGAAAAGGAGGAAAAAGTGCCAAATTGTTTAAAAATCCTACCCAGGATGGAGTTCCAGAAGTCCCGCAACGAGCTGCACGAGCCGCAGGAACACCGGGAATGACCAAAAGGCACCCAGAAGTGAACCATCAAAAGTGGGGGACAATTTGAGAAAAAGTTGGAAAAAGGTCTGAAATTGTTTAAAAATCCTACCCAGGATGGAGTTCCAGAAGCCCCGCAGCGAGCTGCACGAGCCGCAGGAACACCGGGAATGACCAAAAGGCACCCAGGAGTGAACCAGCCAAAGTGGGGGACAATTTGAGAAAAAGTTGGAAAAAGGTCCGAAATTGATTAAAAATCCTACCCAGGATGGAGTTCCAGAAGCCCCGCAGCGAGCTGCACGAGCCGCAGGAACACCGGGAATGACCAAAAGGCACCCAGAAGTGAACCAGCGAAAGTGGGGGAAAAATGGAGGAAAAGGAGGAAAAAGTACCAAATTGTTTAAAAATCCTACCCAGGATGGAGTTCCACAAGTCCCGCAGCGAGCTGCCCAAGCCGCGGGAACACCGGGAATGACCAAAAGGCACCCAGAAGTGAACCAGCGAAAGTGGGGGGGAAAAATGGAGGAAAAGGAGGAAAAAGTTCCAAATTGTTTAAAAATCCTACCCAGGATGGAGTTCCAGAAGTCCCGCAGCGAGCTGCACGAGCCGCAGGAACACCGATAATGAACAAAAGGCACCCAGAAGTGAACCAGCGAAAGTGGGGGAAAAATGGAGGAAAAGGAGGAAAAAGTACCAAATTGTTTAAAAATCCTACCCAGGATGGAGTTCCAGAAGCCCCGCAGCGAGCTGCACGAGCCGCAGGAACACCGGGAATGACCAAAAGGCACCCAGAAGTGAACCAGCGAAAGTGGGGGACAATTTGAGAAAAAGTTGGAAAAAGGTCCGAAATTGATTAAAAATCCTACCCAGGATGGAGTTCCAGAAGCCCCGCAGCGAGCTGCCCGAGCCGCGGGAACACCGGGAATGACCAAAAGGCACCCAGAAGTGAACCAGCGAAAGTGGGGGGAAAATGGAGAAAAAGGAGGAAAAAGTGCCAAATTGTTTAAAAATCCTACCCAGGATGGAGTTCCAGAAGTCCCGCAGCGAGCTGCACGAGCCGCAGGAACACCGGGAATGACCAAAAGGCACCCAGAAGTGAACCAGCGAAAGTGGGGGAAAAATGGAGGAAAAGGAGGAAAAAGTGCCAAATTGTTTAAAAATCCTACCCAGGATGGAGTTCCAGAAGTCCCGCAGCGAGCTGCACGAGCCGCAGGAACACCGGGAATGACCAAAAGGCACCCAGAAGTGAACCATCAAAAGTGGGGGACAATTTGAGAAAAAGTTGGAAAAAGGTCTGAAATTGTTTAAAAATCCTACCCAGGATGGAGTTCCAGAAGCCCCGCAGCGAGCTGCACGAGCCGCAGGAACACCGGGAATACGAGCCGCAGGAACACCGGGAATGACCAAAAGATACCCAGGAGTGAACCAGCCAAAGTGGGGGACAATTTGAGAAAAAGTTGGAAAAAGGTCCGAAATTGATTAAAAATCCTACCCAGGATGGAGTTCCAGAAGCCCCGCAGCGAGCTGCACGAGCCGCAGGAACACCGGGAATGACCAAAAGGCACCCAGGAGTGAACCAGCCAAAGTGGGGGACAATTTGAGAAAAAGTTGGAAAAAGTACCAAATTGTTTAAAAATCCTACCCAGGATGGAGTTCCACAAGTCCCGCAGCGAGCTGCACGAGCCGCAGGAACACCGGGAATGACCAAAAGGCACCCAGAAGTGAACCAGCGAAAGTGGGGGACAATTTGAGAAAAAGTTGGAAAAAGGTCCGAAATTGATTAAAAATCCTACCCAGGATGGAGTTCCACAAGTCCCGCAGCGAGCTGCCCAAGCCGCGGGAACACCGGGAATGACCAAAAGGCACCCAGAAGTGAACCAGCGAAAGTGGGGGGGAAAAATGGAGGAAAAGGAGGAAAAAGTTCCAAATTGTTTAAAAATCCTACCCAGGATGGAGTTCCAGAAGTCCCGCAGCGAGCTGCACGAGCCGCGGGAACACCGGGAATGACCAAAAGGCACCCAGAAGTGAACCATCAAAAGTGGGGGACAATTTGAGAAAAAGTTGGAAAAAGGTCCGAAATTATTTAAAAATCCTACCCAGGATGGAGTTCCACAACTCCCGCAAAGAGCTGCACGAGCCGCAGGAACACCGGGAATGACCAAAAGGCACCCAGAAGTGAACCAGCGAAAGTGGGGGAAAAATGGAGGAAAAGGAGGAAAAAGTACCAAATTGTTTAAAAATCCTACCAGGATGGAGTTCCAGAAGTCCCGCAGCGAGCTGCACGAGCCGCAGGAACACCGATAATGAACAAAAGGCACCCAGAAGTGAACCAGCGAAAGTGGGGGAAAAATGGAGGAAAAGGAGGAAAAAGTACCAAATTGTTTAAAAATCCTACCCAGGATGGAGTTCCAGAAGCCCCGCAGCGAGCTGCACGAGCCGCAGGAACACCGGGAATGACCAAAAGGCACCCAGAAGTGAACCAGCGAAAGTGGGGGACAATTTGAGAAAAAGTTGGAAAAAGGTCCGAAATTGATTAAAAATCCTACCCAGGATGGAGTTCCAGAAGCCCCGCAGCGAGCTGCCCGAGCCGCGGGAACACCGGGAATGACCAAAAGGCACCCAGAAGTGAACCAGCGAAAGTGGGGGGAAAATGGAGAAAAAGGAGGAAAAAGTGCCAAATTGTTTAAAAATCCTACCCAGGATGGAGTTCCAGAAGTCCCGCAGCGAGCTGCACGAGCCGCAGGAACACCGGGAATGACCAAAAGGCACCCAGAAGTGAACCAGCGAAAGTGGGGGAAAAATGGAGGAAAAGGAGGAAAAAGTGCCAAATTGTTTAAAAATCCTACCCAGGATGGAGTTCCAGAAGTCCCGCAGCGAGCTGCACGAGCCGCAGGAACACCGATAATGAACAAAAGGCACCCAGAAGTGAACCAGCGAAAGTGGGGGGAAAATGGAGGAAAAGGAGGAAAAAGTACCAAATTGTTTAAAAATCCTACCCAGGATGGAGTTCCAGAAGTCCCGCAGCGAGCTGCACGAGCCGCAGGAACACCGGGAATGACCAAAAGGCACCCAGAAGTGAACGAGCGAAAGTGGGGGAAAAAATGGAGGAAAAGGAGGAAAAAGTGCCAAATTGTTTAAAAATCCTACCCAGGATGGAGTTCCACAAGTCCCGCAAAGAGCTGCACGAGCCGCAGGAACACCGGGAATGACCAAAAGGCACCCAGAAGTGAACCAGCGAAAGTGGGGGAAAAATGGAGGAAAAGGAGGAAAAAGTGCCAAATTGTTTAAAAATCCTACCCAGGATGGAGTTCCAGAAGTCCCGCAACGAGCTGCACGAGCCGCAGGAACACCGGGAATGACCAAAAGGCACCCAGAAGTGAACCATCAAAAGTGGGGGACAATTTGAGAAAAAGTTGGAAAAAGGTCTGAAATTGTTTAAAAATCCTACCCAGGATGGAGTTCCAGAAGCCCCGCAGCGAGCTGCACGAGCCGCAGGAACACCGGGAATGACCAAAAGGCACCCAGGAGTGAACCAGCCAAAGTGGGGGACAATTTGAGAAAAAGTTGGAAAAAGGTCCGAAATTGATTAAAAATCCTACCCAGGATGGAGTTCCAGAAGCCCCGCAGCGAGCTGCACGAGCCGCAGGAACACCGGGAATGACCAAAAGGCACCCAGAAGTGAACCAGCGAAAGTGGGGGAAAAATGGAGGAAAAGGAGGAAAAAGTACCAAATTGTTTAAAAATCCTACCCAGGATGGAGTTCCACAAGTCCCGCAGCGAGCTGCCCAAGCCGCGGGAACACCGGGAATGACCAAAAGGCACCCAGAAGTGAACCAGCGAAAGTGGGGGGGAAAAATGGAGGAAAAGGAGGAAAAAGTTCCAAATTGTTTAAAAATCCTACCCAGGATGGAGTTCCAGAAGTCCCGCAGCGAGCTGCACGAGCCGCAGGAACACCGATAATGAACAAAAGGCACCCAGAAGTGAACCAGCGAAAGTGGGGGAAAAATGGAGGAAAAGGAGGAAAAAGTACCAAATTGTTTAAAAATCCTACCCAGGATGGAGTTCCAGAAGCCCCGCAGCGAGCTGCACGAGCCGCAGGAACACCGGGAATGACCAAAAGGCACCCAGAAGTGAACCAGCGAAAGTGGGGGACAATTTGAGAAAAAGTTGGAAAAAGGTCCGAAATTGATTAAAAATCCTACCCAGGATGGAGTTCCAGAAGCCCCGCAGCGAGCTGCCCGAGCCGCGGGAACACCGGGAATGACCAAAAGGCACCCAGAAGTGAACCAGCGAAAGTGGGGGGAAAATGGAGAAAAAGGAGGAAAAAGTGCCAAATTGTTTAAAAATCCTACCCAGGATGGAGTTCCAGAAGTCCCGCAGCGAGCTGCACGAGCCGCAGGAACACCGGGAATGACCAAAAGGCACCCAGAAGTGAACCAGCGAAAGTGGGGGAAAAATGGAGGAAAAGGAGGAAAAAGTGCCAAATTGTTTAAAAATCCTACCCAGGATGGAGTTCCAGAAGTCCCGCAGCGAGCTGCACGAGCCGCAGGAACACCGGGAATGACCAAAAGGCACCCAGAAGTGAACCATCAAAAGTGGGGGACAATTTGAGAAAAAGTTGGAAAAAGGTCTGAAATTGTTTAAAAATCCTACCCAGGATGGAGTTCCAGAAGCCCCGCAGCGAGCTGCACGAGCCGCAGGAACACCGGGAATGACCAAAAGATACCCAGGAGTGAACCAGCCAAAGTGGGGGACAATTTGAGAAAAAGTTGGAAAAAGGTCCGAAATTGTTTAAAAATCCTACCCAGGATGGAGTTCCAGAAGCCCCACAGCGAGCTGCCCGAGCCGCGGGAACACCGGGAATGACCAAAAGGCACCCAGAAGTGAACCAGCGAAAGTGGGGGGAAAATGGAGAAAAAGGAGGAAAAAGTGCCAAATTGTTTAAAAATCCTACCCAGGATGGAGTTCCAGAAGTCCCGCAGCGAGCTGCACGAGCCGCAGGAACACCGGGAATGACCAAAAGGCACCCAGAAGTGAACCAGCGAAAGTGGGGGAAAAATGGAGGAAAAGGAGGAAAAAGTGCCAAATTGTTTAAAAATCCTACCCAGGATGGAGTTCCAGAAGTCCCGCAGCGAGCTGCACGAGCCGCAGGAACACCGATAATGAACAAAAGGCACCCAGAAGTGAACCAGCGAAAGTGGGGGGAAAATGGAGGAAAAGGAGGAAAAAGTACCAAATTGTTTAAAAATCCTACCCAGGATGGAGTTCCAGAAGTCCCGCAGCGAGCTGCACGAGCCGCAGGAACACCGGGAATGACCAAAAGGCACCCAGAAGTGAACCAGCGAAAGTGGGGGAAAAATGGAGGAAAAGGAGCAAAAAGTACCAAATTGTTTAAAAATCCTACCCAGGATGGAGTTCCAGAAGCCCCGCAGCGAGCTGCACGAGCCGCAGGAACACCGGGAATGACCAAAAGGCACCCAGAAGTGAACGAGCGAAAGTGGGGGAAAAAATGGAGGAAAAGGAGGAAAAAGTGCCAAATTGTTTAAAAATCCTACCCAGGATGGAGTTCCACAAGTCCCGCAAAGAGCTGCACGAGCCGCAGGAACACCGGGAATGACCAAAAGGCACCCAGAAGTGAACCAGCGAAAGTGGGGGAAAAATGGAGGAAAAGGAGGAAAAAGTGCCAAATTGTTTAAAAATCCTACCCAGGATGGAGTTCCAGAAGTCCCGCAACGAGCTGCACGAGCCGCAGGAACACCGGGAATGACCAAAAGGCACCCAGAAGTGAACCATCAAAAGTGGGGGACAATTTGAGAAAAAGTTGGAAAAAGGTCCGAAATTGATTAAAAATCCTACCCAGGATGGAGTTCCAGAAGCCCCGCAGCGAGCTGCGCGAGCCGCAGGAACACCGGGAATGACCAAAAGGCACCCAGAAGTGAACCAGCGAAAGTGGGGGTAAAATGGAGGAAAAGGAGGAAAAAGTGCCAAATTGTTTAAAAATCCTACCCAGGATGGAGTTCCAGAAGTCCCGCAGCGAGCTGCACGAGCCGCAGGAACACCGGGAATGACCAAAAGGCACCCAGAAGTTAACCATCGAAAGTGGGGGACAATTTGAGAAAAAGTTGGAAAAAGGTCCGAAATTGATTAAAAATCCTACCCAGGATGGAGTTCCAGAAGCCCCGCAGCGAGCTGCACGAGCCGCAGGAACACCGGGAATGACCAAAAGGCACCCAGAAGTGAACCATCAAAAGTGGGGGACAATTTGAGAAAAAGTTGGAAAAAGGTCCGAAATTGATTAAAAATCCTACCCAGGATGGAGTTCCAGAAGCCCCGCAGCGAGCTGCACGAGCCGCAGGAACACCGGGAATGACCAAAAGGCACCCAGAAGTGAACCATCAAAAGTGGGGGACAATTTGAGAAAAAGTTGGAAAAAGGTCTGAAATTGTTTAAAAATCCTACCCAGGATGGAGTTCCAGAAGCCCCGCAGCGAGCTGCACGAGCCGCAGGAACACCGGGAATGACCAAAAGGCACCCAGAAGTGAACCATCAAAAGTGGGGGACAATTTGAGAAAAAGTTGGAAAAAGGTCCGAAATTGTTTAAAAATCCTACCCAGGATGGAGTTCCAGAAGCCCCGCAGCGAGCTGCACGAGCCGCGGGAACACCGGGAATGACCAAAAGGCACCCAGGAGTGAACCAGCCAAAGTGGGGGACAATTTGAGAAAAAGTTGGAAAAAGGTCCGAAATTGTTTAAAAATCCTACCCAGGATGGAGTTCCAGAAGCCCCGCAGCGAGCTGCACGAGCCGCAGGAACACCGGGAATGACCAAAAGGCACCCAGAAGTGAACCATCAAAAGTGGGGGACAATTTGAGAAAAAGTTGGAAAAAGGTCCGAAATTGTTTAAAAATCCTACCCAGGATGGAGTTCCAGAAGCCCCGCAGCGAGCTGCCCGAGCCGCGGGAACACCGGGAATGACCAAAAGACACCCAGGAGTGGACCATCGAAAGTGGGAGGGAAATGGAGGGAAAGTCGGAAAAAGGTCCAAAATGGGTTGAAAATCATATGATCCCACCCAGGGTAGAGTTCCACAAGTCCCGCAGCGAGCTGCACGAGCCGCAGGAACACCGGGAATGACCAAAAGGCACCCAGAAGTGAACCAGCGAAAGTGGGGGGAAAATGGAGAAAAAGGAGGAAAAAGTGCCAAATTGTTTAAAAATCCTACCCAGGATGGAGTTCCAGAAGTCCCGCAGCGAGCTGCACGAGCCGCAGGAACACCGGGAATGACCAAAAGGCACCCAGAAGTGAACCATCAAAAGTGGGGGACAATTTGAGAAAAAGTTGGAAAAAGGTCCGAAATTGTTTAAAAATCCTACCCAGGATGGAGTTCCAGAAGCCCCGCAGCGAGCTGCACGAGCCGCGGGAACACCGGGAATGACCAAAAGGCACCCAGGAGTGAACCAGCCAAAGTGGGGGACAATTTGAGAAAAAGTTGGAAAAAGGTCCGAAATTGTTTAAAAATCCTACCCAGGATGGAGTTCCACAAGTCCCGCAGCGAGCTGCCCAAGCCGCGGGAACACCGGGAATGACCAAAAGGCACCCAGAAGTGAACCAGCGAAAGTGGGGGGGAAAAATGGAGGAAAAGGAGGAAAAAGTTCCAAATTGTTTAAAAATCCTACCCAGGATGGAGTTCCAGAAGTCCCGCAGCGAGCTGCACGAGCCGCAGGAACACCGATAATGAACAAAAGGCACCCAGAAGTGAACCAGCGAAAGTGGGGGAAAAATGGAGGAAAAGGAGGAAAAAGTACCAAATTGTTTAAAAATCCTACCCAGGATGGAGTTCCAGAAGCCCCGCAGCGAGCTGCACGAGCCGCAGGAACACCGGGAATGACCAAAAGGCACCCAGAAGTGAACCAGCGAAAGTGGGGGACAATTTGAGAAAAAGTTGGAAAAAGGTCCGAAATTGATTAAAAATCCTACCCAGGATGGAGTTCCAGAAGCCCCGCAGCGAGCTGCCCGAGCCGCGGGAACACCGGGAATGACCAAAAGGCACCCAGAAGTGAACCAGCGAAAGTGGGGGGAAAATGGAGAAAAAGGAGGAAAAAGTGCCAAATTGTTTAAAAATCCTACCCAGGATGGAGTTCCAGAAGTCCCGCAGCGAGCTGCACGAGCCGCAGGAACACCGGGAATGACCAAAAGGCACCCAGAAGTGAACCAGCGAAAGTGGGGGAAAAATGGAGGAAAAGGAGGAAAAAGTGCCAAATTGTTTAAAAATCCTACCCAGGATGGAGTTCCAGAAGTCCCGCAGCGAGCTGCACGAGCCGCAGGAACACCGATAATGAACAAAAGGCACCCAGAAGTGGACCATCGAAAGTGGGAGGGAAATGGAGGGAAAGTCGGAAAAAGGTCCAAAATGGGTTGAAAATCATATGATCCCACCCAGGGTAGAGTTCCACAAGTCCCGCAGCGAGCTGCACGAGCCGCAGGAACACCGGGAATGACCAAAAGATACCCAGGAGTGAACCAGCCAAAGTGGGGGACAATTTGAGAAAAAGTTGGAAAAAGGTCCGAAATTGTTTAAAAATCCTACCCAGGATGGAGTTCCAGAAGCCCCACAGCGAGCTGCCCGAGCCGCAGGAACACCGGGAATGACCAAAAGGCACCCAGAAGTGAACCAGCGAAAGTGGGGGAAAAATGGAGGAAAAGGAGGAAAAAGTACCAAATTGTTTAAAAATCCTACCCAGGATGGAGTTCCACAAGTCCCGCAGCGAGCTGCACGAGCCGCAGGAACACCGGGAATGACCAAAAGGCACCCAGAAGTGAACCAGCGAAAGTGGGGGACAATTTGAGAAAAAGTTGGAAAAAGGTCCGAAATTGATTAAAAATCCTACCCAGGATGGAGTTCCACAAGTCCCGCAGCGAGCTGCCCAAGCCGCGGGAACACCGGGAATGACCAAAAGGCACCCAGAAGTGAACCAGCGAAAGTGGGGGGGAAAAATGGAGGAAAAGGAGGAAAAAGTTCCAAATTGTTTAAAAATCCTACCCAGGATGGAGTTCCAGAAGTCCCGCAGCGAGCTGCACGAGCCGCGGGAACACCGGGAATGACCAAAAGGCACCCAGAAGTGAACCATCAAAAGTGGGGGACAATTTGAGAAAAAGTTGGAAAAAGGTCCGAAATTATTTAAAAATCCTACCCAGGATGGAGTTCCACAACTCCCGCAAAGAGCTGCACGAGCCGCAGGAACACCGGGAATGACCAAAAGGCACCCAGAAGTGAACCAGCGAAAGTGGGGGAAAAATGGAGGAAAAGGAGGAAAAAGTACCAAATTGTTTAAAAATCCTACCAGGATGGAGTTCCAGAAGTCCCGCAGCGAGCTGCACGAGCCGCAGGAACACCGATAATGAACAAAAGGCACCCAGAAGTGAACCAGCGAAAGTGGGGGAAAAATGGAGGAAAAGGAGGAAAAAGTACCAAATTGTTTAAAAATCCTACCCAGGATGGAGTTCCAGAAGCCCCGCAGCGAGCTGCACGAGCCGCAGGAACACCGGGAATGACCAAAAGGCACCCAGAAGTGAACCAGCGAAAGTGGGGGACAATTTGAGAAAAAGTTGGAAAAAGGTCCGAAATTGATTAAAAATCCTACCCAGGATGGAGTTCCAGAAGTCCCGCAGCGAGCTGCACGAGCCGCGGGAACACCGGGAATGACCAAAAGGCACCCAGAAGTGAACCAGCGAAAGTGGGGGACAATTTGAGAAAAAGTTGGAAAAAGGTCCGAAATTGATTAAAAATCCTACCCAGGATGGAGTTCCAGAAGCCCCGCAGCGAGCTGCACGAGCCGCAGGAACACCGGGAATGACCAAAAGGCACCCAGAAGTGAACCATCAAAAGTGGGGGACAATTTGAGAAAAAGTTGGAAAAAGGTCCGAAATTGATTAAAAATCCTACCCAGGATGGAGTTCCAGAAGTCCCGCAGCGAGCTGCACGAGCCGCGGGAACACCGGGAATGACCAAAAGGCACCCAGAAGTGAACCAGCGAAAGTGGGGGACAATTTGAGAAAAAGTTGGAAAAAGGTCCGAAATTGTTTAAAAATCCTACCCAGGATGGAGTTCCAGAAGTCCCGCAGCGAGCTGCACGAGCCGCAGGAACACCGGGAATGACCAAAAGGCACCCAGAAGTGAACCATCAAAAGTGGGGGACAATTTGAGAAAAAGTTGGAAAAAGGTCCGAAATTGTTTAAAAATCCTACCCAGGATGGAGTTCCAGAAGCCCCGCAGCGAGCTGCACGAGCCGCGGGAACACCGGGAATGACCAAAAGGCACCCAGGAGTGAACCAGCCAAAGTGGGGGACAATTTGAGAAAAAGTTGGAAAAAGGTCCGAAATTGTTTAAAAATCCTACCCAGGATGGAGTTCCAGAAGCCCCGCAGCGAGCTGCACGAGCCGCAGGAACACCGGGAATGACCAAAAGGCACCCAGAAGTGAACCATCAAAAGTGGGGGACAATTTGAGAAAAAGTTGGAAAAAGGTCCGAAATTGTTTAAAAATCCTACCCAGGATGGAGTTCCAGAAGCCCCGCAGCGAGCTGCCCGAGCCACGGGAACACCGGGAATGACCAAAAGACACCCAGGAGTGGACCATCGAAAGTGGGAGGGAAATGGAGGGAAAGTCGGAAAAAGGTCCAAAATGGGTTGAAAATCATATGATCCCACCCAGGGTAGAGTTCCACAAGTCCCGCAGCGAGCTGCACGAGCCGCAGGAACACCGGGAATGACCAAAAGGCACCCAGAAGTGAACCAGCGAAAGTGGGGGGAAAATGGAGAAAAAGGAGGAAAAAGTGCCAAATTGTTTAAAAATCCTACCCAGGATGGAGTTCCAGAAGTCCCGCAGCGAGCTGCACGAGCCGCAGGAACACCGGGAATGACCAAAAGGCACCCAGAAGTGAACCATCAAAAGTGGGGGACAATTTGAGAAAAAGTTGGAAAAAGGTCTGAAATTGTTTAAAAATCCTACCCAGGATGGAGTTCCAGAAGCCCCGCAGCGAGCTGCACGAGCCGCAGGAACACCGGGAATGACCAAAAGGCACCCAGGAGTGAACCAGCCAAAGTGGGGGACAATTTGAGAAAAAGTTGGAAAAAGGTCCGAAATTGATTAAAAATCCTACCCAGGATGGAGTTCCAGAAGCCCCGCAGCGAGCTGCACGAGCCGCAGGAACACCGGGAATGACCAAAAGGCACCCAGAAGTGAACCAGCGAAAGTGGGGGAAAAATGGAGGAAAAGGAGGAAAAAGTACCAAATTGTTTAAAAATCCTACCCAGGATGGAGTTCCAGAAGTCCCGCAGCGAGCTGCACGAGCCGCAGGAACACCGATAATGAACAAAAGGCACCCAGAAGTGAACCAGCGAAAGTGGGGGAAAAATGGAGGAAAAGGAGGAAAAAGTACCAAATTGTTTAAAAATCCTACCCAGGATGGAGTTCCAGAAGCCCCGCAGCGAGCTGCACGAGCCGCAGGAACACCGGGAATGACCAAAAGGCACCCAGAAGTGAACCAGCGAAAGTGGGGGACAATTTGAGAAAAAGTTGGAAAAAGGTCCGAAATTGATTAAAAATCCTACCCAGGATGGAGTTCCAGAAGCCCCGCAGCGAGCTGCCCGAGCCGCGGGAACACCGGGAATGACCAAAAGGCACCCAGAAGTGAACCAGCGAAAGTGGGGGGAAAATGGAGAAAAAGGAGGAAAAAGTGCCAAATTGTTTAAAAATCCTACCCAGGATGGAGTTCCAGAAGTCCCGCAGCGAGCTGCACGAGCCGCAGGAACACCGGGAATGACCAAAAGGCACCCAGAAGTGAACCAGCGAAAGTGGGGGAAAAATGGAGGAAAAGGAGGAAAAAGTGCCAAATTGTTTAAAAATCCTACCCAGGATGGAGTTCCAGAAGTCCCGCAGCGAGCTGCACGAGCCGCAGGAACACCGGGAATGACCAAAAGGCACCCAGAAGTGAACCATCAAAAGTGGGGGACAATTTGAGAAAAAGTTGGAAAAAGGTCTGAAATTGTTTAAAAATCCTACCCAGGATGGAGTTCCAGAAGCCCCGCAGCGAGCTGCACGAGCCGCAGGAACACCGGGAATGACCAAAAGATACCCAGGAGTGAACCAGCCAAAGTGGGGGACAATTTGAGAAAAAGTTGGAAAAAGGTCCGAAATTGTTTAAAAATCCTACCCAGGATGGAGTTCCAGAAGCCCCACAGCGAGCTGCCCGAGCCGCGGGAACACCGGGAATGACCAAAAGGCACCCAGAAGTGAACCAGCGAAAGTGGGGGGAAAATGGAGAAAAAGGAGGAAAAAGTGCCAAATTGTTTAAAAATCCTACCCAGGATGGAGTTCCAGAAGTCCCGCAGCGAGCTGCACGAGCCGCAGGAACACCGGGAATGACCAAAAGGCACCCAGAAGTGAACCAGCGAAAGTGGGGGAAAAATGGAGGAAAAGGAGGAAAAAGTGCCAAATTGTTTAAAAATCCTACCCAGGATGGAGTTCCAGAAGTCCCGCAGCGAGCTGCACGAGCCGCAGGAACACCGATAATGAACAAAAGGCACCCAGAAGTGAACCAGCGAAAGTGGGGGGAAAATGGAGGAAAAGGAGGAAAAAGTACCAAATTGTTTAAAAATCCTACCCAGGATGGAGTTCCAGAAGTCCCGCAGCGAGCTGCACGAGCCGCAGGAACACCGGGAATGACCAAAAGGCACCCAGAAGTGAACCAGCGAAAGTGGGGGAAAAATGGAGGAAAAGGAGCAAAAAGTACCAAATTGTTTAAAAATCCTACCCAGGATGGAGTTCCAGAAGCCCCGCAGCGAGCTGCACGAGCCGCAGGAACACCGGGAATGACCAAAAGGCACCCAGAAGTGAACGAGCGAAAGTGGGGGAAAAAATGGAGGAAAAGGAGGAAAAAGTGCCAAATTGTTTAAAAATCCTACCCAGGATGGAGTTCCACAAGTCCCGCAAAGAGCTGCACGAGCCGCAGGAACACCGGGAATGACCAAAAGGCACCCAGAAGTGAACCAGCGAAAGTGGGGGAAAAATGGAGGAAAAGGAGGAAAAAGTGCCAAATTGTTTAAAAATCCTACCCAGGATGGAGTTCCAGAAGTCCCGCAACGAGCTGCACGAGCCGCAGGAACACCGGGAATGACCAAAAGGCACCCAGAAGTGAACCATCAAAAGTGGGGGACAATTTGAGAAAAAGTTGGAAAAAGGTCTGAAATTGTTTAAAAATCCTACCCAGGATGGAGTTCCAGAAGCCCCGCAGCGAGCTGCACGAGCCGCAGGAACACCGGGAATGACCAAAAGGCACCCAGGAGTGAACCAGCCAAAGTGGGGGACAATTTGAGAAAAAGTTGGAAAAAGGTCCGAAATTGATTAAAAATCCTACCCAGGATGGAGTTCCAGAAGCCCCGCAGCGAGCTGCACGAGCCGCAGGAACACCGGGAATGACCAAAAGGCACCCAGAAGTGAACCAGCGAAAGTGGGGGAAAAATGGAGGAAAAGGAGGAAAAAGTACCAAATTGTTTAAAAATCCTACCCAGGATGGAGTTCCACAAGTCCCGCAGCGAGCTGCCCAAGCCGCGGGAACACCGGGAATGACCAAAAGGCACCCAGAAGTGAACCAGCGAAAGTGGGGGGGAAAAATGGAGGAAAAGGAGGAAAAAGTTCCAAATTGTTTAAAAATCCTACCCAGGATGGAGTTCCAGAAGTCCCGCAGCGAGCTGCACGAGCCGCAGGAACACCGATAATGAACAAAAGGCACCCAGAAGTGAACCAGCGAAAGTGGGGGAAAAATGGAGGAAAAGGAGGAAAAAGTACCAAATTGTTTAAAAATCCTACCCAGGATGGAGTTCCAGAAGCCCCGCAGCGAGCTGCACGAGCCGCAGGAACACCGGGAATGACCAAAAGGCACCCAGAAGTGAACCAGCGAAAGTGGGGGACAATTTGAGAAAAAGTTGGAAAAAGGTCCGAAATTGATTAAAAATCCTACCCAGGATGGAGTTCCAGAAGCCCCGCAGCGAGCTGCCCGAGCCGCGGGAACACCGGGAATGACCAAAAGGCACCCAGAAGTGAACCAGCGAAAGTGGGGGGAAAATGGAGAAAAAGGAGGAAAAAGTGCCAAATTGTTTAAAAATCCTACCCAGGATGGAGTTCCAGAAGTCCCGCAGCGAGCTGCACGAGCCGCAGGAACACCGGGAATGACCAAAAGGCACCCAGAAGTGAACCAGCGAAAGTGGGGGAAAAATGGAGGAAAAGGAGGAAAAAGTGCCAAATTGTTTAAAAATCCTACCCAGGATGGAGTTCCAGAAGTCCCGCAGCGAGCTGCACGAGCCGCAGGAACACCGGGAATGACCAAAAGGCACCCAGAAGTGAACCATCAAAAGTGGGGGACAATTTGAGAAAAAGTTGGAAAAAGGTCTGAAATTGTTTAAAAATCCTACCCAGGATGGAGTTCCAGAAGCCCCGCAGCGAGCTGCACGAGCCGCAGGAACACCGGGAATGACCAAAAGATACCCAGGAGTGAACCAGCCAAAGTGGGGGACAATTTGAGAAAAAGTTGGAAAAAGGTCCGAAATTGATTAAAAATCCTACCCAGGATGGAGTTCCAGAAGCCCCGCAGCGAGCTGCACGAGCCGCAGGAACACCGGGAATGACCAAAAGGCACCCAGGAGTGAACCAGCCAAAGTGGGGGACAATTTGAGAAAAAGTTGGAAAAAGTACCAAATTGTTTAAAAATCCTACCCAGGATGGAGTTCCACAAGTCCCGCAGCGAGCTGCACGAGCCGCAGGAACACCGGGAATGACCAAAAGGCACCCAGAAGTGAACCAGCGAAAGTGGGGGACAATTTGAGAAAAAGTTGGAAAAAGGTCCGAAATTGATTAAAAATCCTACCCAGGATGGAGTTCCACAAGTCCCGCAGCGAGCTGCCCAAGCCGCGGGAACACCGGGAATGACCAAAAGGCACCCAGAAGTGAACCAGCGAAAGTGGGGGGGAAAAATGGAGGAAAAGGAGGAAAAAGTTCCAAATTGTTTAAAAATCCTACCCAGGATGGAGTTCCAGAAGTCCCGCAGCGAGCTGCACGAGCCGCGGGAACACCGGGAATGACCAAAAGGCACCCAGAAGTGAACCATCAAAAGTGGGGGACAATTTGAGAAAAAGTTGGAAAAAGGTCCGAAATTATTTAAAAATCCTACCCAGGATGGAGTTCCACAACTCCCGCAGCGAGCTGCCCAAGCCGCGGGAACACCGGGAATGACCAAAAGGCACCCAGAAGTGAACCAGCGAAAGTGGGGGGGAAAAATGGAGGAAAAGGAGGAAAAAGTACCAAATTGTTTAAAAATCCTACCAGGATGGAGTTCCAGAAGTCCCGCAGCGAGCTGCACGAGCCGCAGGAACACCGATAATGAACAAAAGGCACCCAGAAGTGAACCAGCGAAAGTGGGGGAAAAATGGAGGAAAAGGAGGAAAAAGTACCAAATTGTTTAAAAATCCTACCCAGGATGGAGTTCCAGAAGCCCCGCAGCGAGCTGCACGAGCCGCAGGAACACCGGGAATGACCAAAAGGCACCCAGAAGTGAACCAGCGAAAGTGGGGGACAATTTGAGAAAAAGTTGGAAAAAGGTCCGAAATTGATTAAAAATCCTACCCAGGATGGAGTTCCAGAAGCCCCGCAGCGAGCTGCCCGAGCCGCGGGAACACCGGGAATGACCAAAAGGCACCCAGAAGTGAACCAGCGAAAGTGGGGGGAAAATGGAGAAAAAGGAGGAAAAAGTGCCAAATTGTTTAAAAATCCTACCCAGGATGGAGTTCCAGAAGTCCCGCAGCGAGCTGCACGAGCCGCAGGAACACCGGGAATGACCAAAAGGCACCCAGAAGTGAACCAGCGAAAGTGGGGGAAAAATGGAGGAAAAGGAGGAAAAAGTGCCAAATTGTTTAAAAATCCTACCCAGGATGGAGTTCCAGAAGTCCCGCAGCGAGCTGCACGAGCCGCAGGAACACCGATAATGAACAAAAGGCACCCAGAAGTGAACCAGCGAAAGTGGGGGGAAAATGGAGGAAAAGGAGGAAAAAGTGCCAAATTGTTTAAAAATCCTACCCAGGATGGAGTTCCAGAAGCCCCGCAGCGAGCTGCACGAGCCGCAGGAACACCGGGAATGACCAAAAGGCACCCAGAAGTGAACGAGCGAAAGTGGGGGAAAAAATGGAGGAAAAGGAGGAAAAAGTGCCAAATTGTTTAAAAATCCTACCCAGGATGGAGTTCCACAAGTCCCGCAAAGAGCTGCACGAGCCGCAGGAACACCGGGAATGACCAAAAGGCACCCAGAAGTGAACCAGCGAAAGTGGGGGAAAAATGGAGGAAAAGGAGGAAAAAGTGCCAAATTGTTTAAAAATCCTACCCAGGATGGAGTTCCAGAAGTCCCGCAACGAGCTGCACGAGCCGCAGGAACACCGGGAATGACCAAAAGGCACCCAGAAGTGAACCATCAAAAGTGGGGGACAATTTGAGAAAAAGTTGGAAAAAGGTCTGAAATTGTTTAAAAATCCTACCCAGGATGGAGTTCCAGAAGCCCCGCAGCGAGCTGCACGAGCCGCAGGAACACCGGGAATGACCAAAAGGCACCCAGGAGTGAACCAGCCAAAGTGGGGGACAATTTGAGAAAAAGTTGGAAAAAGGTCCGAAATTGATTAAAAATCCTACCCAGGATGGAGTTCCAGAAGCCCCGCAGCGAGCTGCACGAGCCGCAGGAACACCGGGAATGACCAAAAGGCACCCAGAAGTGAACCAGCGAAAGTGGGGGAAAAATGGAGGAAAAGGAGGAAAAAGTACCAAATTGTTTAAAAATCCTACCCAGGATGGAGTTCCACAAGTCCCGCAGCGAGCTGCCCAAGCCGCGGGAACACCGGGAATGACCAAAAGGCACCCAGAAGTGAACCAGCGAAAGTGGGGGGGAAAAATGGAGGAAAAGGAGGAAAAAGTTCCAAATTGTTTAAAAATCCTACCCAGGATGGAGTTCCAGAAGTCCCGCAGCGAGCTGCACGAGCCGCAGGAACACCGATAATGAACAAAAGGCACCCAGAAGTGAACCAGCGAAAGTGGGGGAAAAATGGAGGAAAAGGAGGAAAAAGTACCAAATTGTTTAAAAATCCTACCCAGGATGGAGTTCCAGAAGCCCCGCAGCGAGCTGCACGAGCCGCAGGAACACCGGGAATGACCAAAAGGCACCCAGAAGTGAACCAGCGAAAGTGGGGGACAATTTGAGAAAAAGTTGGAAAAAGGTCCGAAATTGATTAAAAATCCTACCCAGGATGGAGTTCCAGAAGCCCCGCAGCGAGCTGCCCGAGCCGCGGGAACACCGGGAATGACCAAAAGGCACCCAGAAGTGAACCAGCGAAAGTGGGGGGAAAATGGAGAAAAAGGAGGAAAAAGTGCCAAATTGTTTAAAAATCCTACCCAGGATGGAGTTCCAGAAGTCCCGCAGCGAGCTGCACGAGCCGCAGGAACACCGGGAATGACCAAAAGGCACCCAGAAGTGAACCAGCGAAAGTGGGGGAAAAATGGAGGAAAAGGAGGAAAAAGTGCCAAATTGTTTAAAAATCCTACCCAGGATGGAGTTCCAGAAGTCCCGCAGCGAGCTGCACGAGCCGCAGGAACACCGGGAATGACCAAAAGGCACCCAGAAGTGAACCATCAAAAGTGGGGGACAATTTGAGAAAAAGTTGGAAAAAGGTCTGAAATTGTTTAAAAATCCTACCCAGGATGGAGTTCCAGAAGCCCCGCAGCGAGCTGCACGAGCCGCAGGAACACCGGGAATGACCAAAAGATACCCAGGAGTGAACCAGCCAAAGTGGGGGACAATTTGAGAAAAAGTTGGAAAAAGGTCCGAAATTGTTTAAAAATCCTACCCAGGATGGAGTTCCAGAAGCCCCACAGCGAGCTGCCCGAGCCGCGGGAACACCGGGAATGACCAAAAGGCACCCAGAAGTGAACCAGCGAAAGTGGGGGGAAAATGGAGAAAAAGGAGGAAAAAGTGCCAAATTGTTTAAAAATCCTACCCAGGATGGAGTTCCAGAAGTCCCGCAGCGAGCTGCACGAGCCGCAGGAACACCGGGAATGACCAAAAGGCACCCAGAAGTGAACCAGCGAAAGTGGGGGAAAAATGGAGGAAAAGGAGCAAAAAGTACCAAATTGTTTAAAAATCCTACCCAGGATGGAGTTCCAGAAGCCCCGCAGCGAGCTGCACGAGCCGCAGGAACACCGGGAATGACCAAAAGGCACCCAGAAGTGAACGAGCGAAAGTGGGGGAAAAAATGGAGGAAAAGGAGGAAAAAGTGCCAAATTGTTTAAAAATCCTACCCAGGATGGAGTTCCACAAGTCCCGCAAAGAGCTGCACGAGCCGCAGGAACACCGGGAATGACCAAAAGGCACCCAGAAGTGAACCAGCGAAAGTGGGGGAAAAATGGAGGAAAAGGAGGAAAAAGTGCCAAATTGTTTAAAAATCCTACCCAGGATGGAGTTCCAGAAGTCCCGCAACGAGCTGCACGAGCCGCAGGAACACCGGGAATGACCAAAAGGCACCCAGAAGTGAACCATCAAAAGTGGGGGACAATTTGAGAAAAAGTTGGAAAAAGGTCCGAAATTGATTAAAAATCCTACCCAGGATGGAGTTCCAGAAGCCCCGCAGCGAGCTGCGCGAGCCGCAGGAACACCGGGAATGACCAAAAGGCACCCAGAAGTGAACCAGCGAAAGTGGGGGTAAAATGGAGGAAAAGGAGGAAAAAGTGCCAAATTGTTTAAAAATCCTACCCAGGATGGAGTTCCAGAAGTCCCGCAGCGAGCTGCACGAGCCGCAGGAACACCGGGAATGACCAAAAGGCACCCAGAAGTTAACCATCGAAAGTGGGGGACAATTTGAGAAAAAGTTGGAAAAAGGTCCGAAATTGATTAAAAATCCTACCCAGGATGGAGTTCCAGAAGCCCCGCAGCGAGCTGCACGAGCCGCAGGAACACCGGGAATGACCAAAAGGCACCCAGAAGTGAACCATCAAAAGTGGGGGACAATTTGAGAAAAAGTTGGAAAAAGGTCCGAAATTGTTTAAAAATCCTACCCAGGATGGAGTTCCAGAAGCCCCGCAGCGAGCTGCACGAGCCGCGGGAACACCGGGAATGACCAAAAGGCACCCAGAAGTGAACCAGCGAAAGTGGGGGGGAAAAATGGAGGAAAAGGAGGAAAAAGTTCCAAATTGTTTAAAAATCCTACCCAGGATGGAGTTCCAGAAGTCCCGCAGCGAGCTGCACGAGCCGCGGGAACACCGGGAATGACCAAAAGGCACCCAGAAGTGAACCATCAAAAGTGGGGGACAATTTGAGAAAAAGTTGGAAAAAGGTCCGAAATTGATTAAAAATCCTACCCAGGATGGAGTTCCAGAAGTCCCGCAGCGAGCTGCGCGAGCTCCGGGACCCCCGGGAATGACCAAAAGGCACCCAGAAGTGAACCATCAAAAGTGGGGGACAATTTGAGAAAAAGTTGGAAAAAGGTCCGAAATTGATTAAAAATCCTACCCAGGATGGAGTTCCAGAAGCCCCGCAGCGAGCTGCACGAGCCGCAGGAACACCGGGAATGACCAAAAGGCACCCAGAAGTGAACCATCAAAAGTGGGGGACAATTTGAGAAAAAGTTGGAAAAAGGTCTGAAATTGTTTAAAAATCCTACCCAGGATGGAGTTCCAGAAGCCCCGCAGCGAGCTGCACGAGCCGCAGGAACACCGGGAATGACCAAAAGGCACCCAGAAGTGAACCATCAAAAGTGGGGGACAATTTGAGAAAAAGTTGGAAAAAGGTCCGAAATTGTTTAAAAATCCTACCCAGGATGGAGTTCCAGAAGCCCCGCAGCGAGCTGCACGAGCCGCGGGAACACCGGGAATGACCATAAGGCACCCAGGAGTGAACCAGCCAAAGTGGGGGACAATTTGAGAAAAAGTTGGAAAAAGGTCCGAAATTGTTTAAAAATCCTACCCAGGATGGAGTTCCAGAAGCCCCGCAGCGAGCTGCACGAGCCGCAGGAACACCGGGAATGACCAAAAGGCACCCAGAAGTGAACCATCAAAAGTGGGGGACAATTTGAGAAAAAGTTGGAAAAAGGTCCGAAATTGTTTAAAAATCCTATCCAGGATGGAGTTCCAGAAGCCCCGCAGCGAGCTGCCCGAGCCGCGGGAACACCGGGAATGACCAAAAGACACCCAGGAGTGGACCATCGAAAGTGGGAGGGAAATGGAGGGAAAGTCGGAAAAAGGTCCAAAATGGGTTGAAAATCATATGATCCCACCCAGGGTAGAGTTCCACAAGTCCCGCAGCGAGCTGCACGAGCCGCAGGAACACCGGGAATGACCAAAAGGCACCCAGAAGTGAACCAGCGAAAGTGGGGGGAAAATGGAGAAAAAGGAGGAAAAAGTGCCAAATTGTTTAAAAATCCTACCCAGGATGGAGTTCCAGAAGTCCCGCAGCGTGCTGCACGAGCCGCAGGAACACCGGGAATGACCAAAAGGCACCCAGAAGTGAACCATCAAAAGTGGGGGACAATTTGAGAAAAAGTTGGAAAAAGGTCTGAAATTGTTTAAAAATCCTACCCAGGATGGAGTTCCAGAAGCCCCGCAGCGAGCTGCACGAGCCGCAGGAACACCGGGAATGACCAAAAGGCACCCAGGAGTGAACCAGCCAAAGTGGGGGACAATTTGAGAAAAAGTTGGAAAAAGGTCCGAAATTGTTTAAAAATCCTACCCAGGATGGAGTTCCAGAAGCCCCGCAGCGAGCTGCACGAGCCGCAGGAACACCGGGAATGACCAAAAGGCACCCAGAAGTGAACCATCAAAAGTGGGGGACAATTTGAGAAAAAGTTGGAAAAAGGTCCGAAATTGTTTAAAAATCCTACCCAGGATGGAGTTCCAGAAGCCCCGCAGCGAGCTGCACGAGCCGCGGGAACACCGGGAATGACCAAAAGGCACCCAGGAGTGAACCAGCCAAAGTGGGGGACAATTTGAGAAAAAGTTGGAAAAAGGTCCGAAATTGTTTAAAAATCCTACCCAGGATGGAGTTCCAGAAGCCCCGCAGCGAGCTGCACGAGCCGCAGGAACACCGGGAATGACCAAAAGGCACCCAGAACTGAACCATCAAAAGTGGGGGACAATTTGAGAATAAGTTGGAAAAAGGTCCGAAATTGTTTAAAAATCCTACCCAGGATGGAGTTCCAGAAGCCCCGCAGCGAGCTGCCCGAGCCGCGGGAACACCGGGAATGACCAAAAGACACCCAGGAGTGGACCATCGAAAGTGGGAGGGAAATGGAGGGAAAGTCGGAAAAAGGTCCAAAATGGGTTGAAAATCATATGATCCCACCCAGGGTAGAGTTCCACAAGTCCCGCAGCGAGCTGCACGAGCCGCAGGAACACCGGGAATGACCAAAAGGCACCCAGAAGTGAACCAGCGAAAGTGGGGGGAAAATGGAGAAAAAGGAGGAAAAAGTGCCAAATTGTTTAAAAATCCTACCCAGGATGAAATTCCAGAAGTCCCGCAGCGAGCTGCACGAGCCGCAGGAACACCGGGAATGACCAAAAGGCACCCAGAAGTGAACCATCAAAAGTGGGGGACAATTTGAGAAAAAGTTGGAAAAAGGTCCGAAATTGATTAAAAATCCTACCCAGGATGGAGTTCCAGAAGTCCCGCAGCGAGCTGCGCGAGCTCCGGGACCCCCGGGAATGACCAAAAGGCACCCAGAAGTGAACCATCAAAAGTGGGGGACAATTTGAGAAAAAGTTGGAAAAAGGTCTGAAATTGTTTAAAAATCCTACCCAGGATGGAGTTCCAGAAGCCCCGCAGCGAGCTGCACGAGCCGCAGGAACACCGGGAATGACCAAAAGGCACCCAGAAGTGAACCATCAAAAGTGGGGGACAATTTGAGAAAAAGTTGGAAAAAGGTCCGAAATTGTTTAAAAATCCTACCCAGGATGGAGTTCCAGAAGCCCCGCAGCGAGCTGCACGAGCCGCGGGAACACCGGGAATGACCAAAAGGCACCCAGGAGTGAACCAGCCAAAGTGGGGGACAATTTGAGAAAAAGTTGGAAAAAGGTCCGAAATTGTTTAAAAATCCTACCCAGGATGGAGTTCCAGAAGCCCCGCAGCGAGCTGCACGAGCCGCAGGAACACCGGGAATGACCAAAAGGCACCCAGAAGTGAACCATCAAAAGTGGGGGACAATTTGAGAAAAAGTTGGAAAAAGGTCCGAAATTGTTTAAAAATCCTACCCAGGATGGAGTTCCAGAAGCCCCGCAGCGAGCTGCCCGAGCCACGGGAACACCGGGAATGACCAAAAGACACCCAGGAGTGGACCATCGAAAGTGGGAGGGAAATGGAGGGAAAGTCGGAAAAAGGTCCAAAATGGGTTGAAAATCATATGATCCCACCCAGGGTAGAGTTCCACAAGTCCCGCAGCGAGCTGCACGAGCCGCAGGAACACCGGGAATGACCAAAAGGCACCCAGAAGTGAACCAGCGAAAGTGGGGGGAAAATGGAGAAAAAGGAGGAAAAAGTGCCAAATTGTTTAAAAATCCTACCCAGGATGGAGTTCCAGAAGTCCCGCAGCGAGCTGCACGAGCCGCAGGAACACCGGGAATGACCAAAAGGCACCCAGAAGTGAACCATCAAAAGTGGGGGACAATTTGAGAAAAAGTTGGAAAAAGGTCTGAAATTGTTTAAAAATCCTACCCAGGATGGAGTTCCAGAAGCCCCGCAGCGAGCTGCACGAGCCGCAGGAACACCGGGAATGACCAAAAGGCACCCAGGAGTGAACCAGCCAAAGTGGGGGACAATTTGAGAAAAAGTTGGAAAAAGGTCCGAAATTGATTAAAAATCCTACCCAGGATGGAGTTCCAGAAGCCCCGCAGCGAGCTGCACGAGCCGCAGGAACACCGGGAATGACCAAAAGGCACCCAGAAGTGAACCAGCGAAAGTGGGGGAAAAATGGAGGAAAAGGAGGAAAAAGTACCAAATTGTTTAAAAATCCTACCCAGGATGGAGTTCCACAAGTCCCGCAGCGAGCTGCCCAAGCCGCGGGAACACCGGGAATGACCAAAAGGCACCCAGAAGTGAACCAGCGAAAGTGGGGGGGAAAAATGGAGGAAAAGGAGGAAAAAGTTCCAAATTGTTTAAAAATCCTACCCAGGATGGAGTTCCAGAAGTCCCGCAGCGAGCTGCACGAGCCGCAGGAACACCGATAATGAACAAAAGGCACCCAGAAGTGAACCAGCGAAAGTGGGGGAAAAATGGAGGAAAAGGAGGAAAAAGTACCAAATTGTTTAAAAATCCTACCCAGGATGGAGTTCCAGAAGCCCCGCAGCGAGCTGCACGAGCCGCAGGAACACCGGGAATGACCAAAAGGCACCCAGAAGTGAACCAGCGAAAGTGGGGGACAATTTGAGAAAAAGTTGGAAAAAGGTCCGAAATTGATTAAAAATCCTACCCAGGATGGAGTTCCAGAAGCCCCGCAGCGAGCTGCCCGAGCCGCGGGAACACCGGGAATGACCAAAAGGCACCCAGAAGTGAACCAGCGAAAGTGGGGGGAAAATGGAGAAAAAGGAGGAAAAAGTGCCAAATTGTTTAAAAATCCTACCCAGGATGGAGTTCCAGAAGTCCCGCAGCGAGCTGCACGAGCCGCAGGAACACCGGGAATGACCAAAAGGCACCCAGAAGTGAACCAGCGAAAGTGGGGGAAAAATGGAGGAAAAGGAGGAAAAAGTGCCAAATTGTTTAAAAATCCTACCCAGGATGGAGTTCCAGAAGTCCCGCAGCGAGCTGCACGAGCCGCAGGAACACCGATAATGAACAAAAGGCACCCAGAAGTGGACCATCGAAAGTGGGAGGGAAATGGAGGGAAAGTCGGAAAAAGGTCCAAAATGGGTTGAAAATCATATGATCCCACCCAGGGTAGAGTTCCACAAGTCCCGCAGCGAGCTGCACGAGCCGCAGGAACACCGGGAATGACCAAAAGATACCCAGGAGTGAACCAGCCAAAGTGGGGGACAATTTGAGAAAAAGTTGGAAAAAGGTCCGAAATTGTTTAAAAATCCTACCCAGGATGGAGTTCCAGAAGCCCCACAGCGAGCTGCCCGAGCCGCGGGAACACCGGGAATGACCAAAAGGCACCCAGAAGTGAACCAGCGAAAGTGGGGGGAAAATGGAGAAAAAGGAGGAAAAAGTGCCAAATTGTTTAAAAATCCTACCCAGGATGGAGTTCCAGAAGTCCCGCAGCGAGCTGCACGAGCCGCAGGAACACCGGGAATGACCAAAAGGCACCCAGAAGTGAACCAGCGAAAGTGGGGGAAAAATGGAGGAAAAGGAGGAAAAAGTGCCAAATTGTTTAAAAATCCTACCCAGGATGGAGTTCCAGAAGTCCCGCAGCGAGCTGCACGAGCCGCAGGAACACCGATAATGAACAAAAGGCACCCAGAAGTGAACCAGCGAAAGTGGGGGGAAAATGGAGGAAAAGGAGGAAAAAGTACCAAATTGTTTAAAAATCCTACCCAGGATGGAGTTCCAGAAGTCCCGCAGCGAGCTGCACGAGCCGCAGGAACACCGGGAATGACCAAAAGGCACCCAGAAGTGAACCAGCGAAAGTGGGGGAAAAATGGAGGAAAAGGAGCAAAAAGTACCAAATTGTTTAAAAATCCTACCCAGGATGGAGTTCCAGAAGCCCCGCAGCGAGCTGCACGAGCCGCAGGAACACCGGGAATGACCAAAAGGCACCCAGAAGTGAACGAGCGAAAGTGGGGGAAAAAATGGAGGAAAAGGAGGAAAAAGTGCCAAATTGTTTAAAAATCCTACCCAGGATGGAGTTCCACAAGTCCCGCAAAGAGCTGCACGAGCCGCAGGAACACCGGGAATGACCAAAAGGCACCCAGAAGTGAACCAGCGAAAGTGGGGGAAAAATGGAGGAAAAGGAGGAAAAAGTGCCAAATTGTTTAAAAATCCTACCCAGGATGGAGTTCCAGAAGTCCCGCAACGAGCTGCACGAGCCGCAGGAACACCGGGAATGACCAAAAGGCACCCAGAAGTGAACCATCAAAAGTGGGGGACAATTTGAGAAAAAGTTGGAAAAAGGTCCGAAATTGATTAAAAATCCTACCCAGGATGGAGTTCCAGAAGCCCCGCAGCGAGCTGCGCGAGCCGCAGGAACACCGGGAATGACCAAAAGGCACCCAGAAGTGAACCATCAAAAGTGGGGGACAATTTGAGAAAAAGTTGGAAAAAGGTCCGAAATTGATTAAAAATCCTACCCAGGATGGAGTTCCAGAAGCCCCGCAGCGAGCTGCACGAGCCGCAGGAACACCGGGAATGACCAAAAGGCACCCAGAAGTGAACCATCAAAAGTGGGGGACAATTTGAGAAAAAGTTGGAAAAAGGTCTGAAATTGTTTAAAAATCCTACCCAGGATGGAGTTCCAGAAGCCCCGCAGCGAGCTGCACGAGCCGCAGGAACACCGGGAATGACCAAAAGGCACCCAGAAGTGAACCATCAAAAGTGGGGGACAATTTGAGAAAAAGTTGGAAAAAGGTCCGAAATTGTTTAAAAATCCTACCCAGGATGGAGTTCCAGAAGCCCCGCAGCGAGCTGCACGAGCCGCGGGAACACCGGGAATGACCAAAAGGCACCCAGGAGTGAACCAGCCAAAGTGGGGGACAATTTGAGAAAAAGTTGGAAAAAGGTCCGAAATTGTTTAAAAATCCTACCCAGGATGGAGTTCCAGAAGCCCCGCAGCGAGCTGCACGAGCCGCAGGAACACCGGGAATGACCAAAAGGCACCCAGAAGTGAACCATCAAAAGTGGGGGACAATTTGAGAAAAAGTTGGAAAAAGGTCCGAAATTGTTTAAAAATCCTACCCAGGATGGAGTTCCAGAAGCCCCGCAGCGAGCTGCCCGAGCCGCGGGAACACCGGGAATGACCAAAAGACACCCAGGAGTGGACCATCGAAAGTGGGAGGGAAATGGAGGGAAAGTCGGAAAAAGGTCCAAAATGGGTTGAAAATCATATGATCCCACCCAGGGTAGAGTTCCACAAGTCCCGCAGCGAGCTGCACGAGCCGCAGGAACACCGGGAATGACCAAAAGGCACCCAGAAGTGAACCAGCGAAAGTGGGGGGAAAATGGAGAAAAAGGAGGAAAAAGTGCCAAATTGTTTAAAAATCCTACCCAGGATGGAGTTCCAGAAGCCCCGCAGCGAGCTGCACGAGCCGCAGGAACACCGGGAATGACCAAAAGGCACCCAGGAGTGAACCAGCCAAAGTGGGGGACAATTTGAGAAAAAGTTGGAAAAAGGTCTGAAATTGTTTAAAAATCCTACCCAGGATGGAGTTCCACAAGTCCCGCAGCGAGCTGCACGAGCCGCAGGAACACCGGGAATGACCAAAAGGCACCCAGGAGTGAACCAGCCAAAGTGGGGGACAATTTGAGAAAAAGTTGGAAAAAGGTCCGAAATTGTTTAAAAATCCTACCCAGGATGGAGTTCCAGAAGCCCCGCAGCGAGCTGCACGAGCCGCAGGAACACCGGGAATGACCAAAAGGCACCCAGAAGTGAACCATCAAAAGTGGGGGACAATTTGAGAAAAAGTTGGAAAAAGGTCCGAAATTGTTTAAAAATCCTACCCAGGATGGAGTTCCAGAAGCCCCGCAGCGAGCTGCCCGAGCCGCGGGAACACCGGGAATGACCAAAAGACACCCAGGAGTGGACCATCGAAAGTGGGAGGGAAATGGAGGGAAAGTCGGAAAAAGGTCCAAAATGGGTTGAAAATCATATGATCCCACCCAGGGTAGAGTTCCACAAGTCCCGCAGCGAGCTGCACGAGCCGCAGGAACACCGGGAATGACCAAAAGGCACCCAGAAGTGAACCAGCGAAAGTGGGGGGAAAATGGAGAAAAAGGAGGAAAAAGTGCCAAATTGTTTAAAAATCCTACCCAGGATGGAGTTCCAGAAGTCCCGCAGCGAGCTGCACGAGCCGCAGGAACACCGGGAATGACCAAAAGGCACCCAGAAGTGAACCAGCGAAAGTGGGGGGAAAATGGAGGAAAAGGAGGAAAAAGTACCAAATTGTTTAAAAATCCTACCCAGGATGGAGTTCCAGAAGCCCCGCAGCGAGCTGCACGAGCCGCAGGAACACCGGGAATGACCAAAAGGCACCCAGAAGTGAACCAGCGAAAGTGGGGGACAATTTGAGAAAAAGTTGGAAAAAGGTCCGAAATTGAATAAAAAAATCCTACCCAGGATGGAGTTCCACAAGTCCCGCAGCGAGCTGCACGAGCCGCAGGAACACCGGGAATGACCAAAAGGCACCCAGAAGTGAACCAGCGAAAGTGGGGGACAATTTGAGAAAAAGTTGGAAAAAGGTCCGAAATTGATTAAAAATCCTACCCAGGATGGAGTTCCAGAAGCCCCGCAACAAGCTGCACGAGCCGCAGGAACACCGGGAATGACCAAAAGGCACCCAGAAGTGAACCAGCGAAAGTGGGGGGAAAATGGAGGAAAAGGAGGAAAAAGTGCCAAATTGTTTGAAATCCTACCCAGGATGGAGTTCCACAAGTCCCGCAGCGAGCTGCACGAGCCGCAGGAACACCGGGAATGACCAAAAGGCACCCAGAAGTGAACCAGCGAAAGTGGGGGAAAAATGGAGGAGAAGGAGGAAAAAGTACCAAATTGTTTAAAAATCCTACCCAGGATGGAGTTCCAGAAGTCCCGCAGCGAGCTGCCCGAGCCGCGGGAACACCGAGAATCAACAAAAGGCACCCAGAAGTGAACCAGCGAAAGTGGGGGACAATTTGAGAAAAAGTTGGAAAAAGGTCCGAAGTTGTTTAAAAATCCTACCCAGGATGGAGTTCCAGAAGCCCCGCAGCGAGCTGCGCGAGCCCTGGGACCCCCGGGAATGACCAAAAGACACCCAGGAGTGGACCATCGAAAGTGGGAGGGAAATGGAGGGAAAGTCGGAAAAAGGTCCAAAATGGGTTGAAAATCATATGATCCCACCCAGGGTAGAGTTCCACAAGTCCCGCAGCGAGCTGCACGAGCCGCAGGAACACCGGGAATGACCAAAAGGCACCCAGAAGTGAACCAGCGAAAGTGGGGGAAAAATGGAGGAGAAGGAGGAAAAAGTACCAAATTGTTTAAAAATCCTACCCAGGATGGAGTTCCAGAAGCCCCGCAGCGAGCTGCACGAGCCGCGGGAACACCGGGAATGACCAAAAGGCACCCAGGAGTGAACCAGCCAAAGTGGGGGACAATTTGAGAAAAAGTTGGAAAAAGGTCCGAAATTGTTTAAAAATCCTACCCAGGATGGAGTTCCAGAAGCCCCGCAGCGAGCTGCACGAGCCGCAGGAACACCGGGAATGACCAAAAGGCACCCAGAACTGAACCATCAAAAGTGGGGGACAATTTGAGAAAAAGTTGGAAAAAGGTCCGAAATTGTTTAAAAATCCTACCCAGGATGGAGTTCCAGAAGCCCCGCAGCGAGCTGCCCGAGCCGCGGGAACACCGGGAATGACCAAAAGACACCCAGGAGTGGACCATCGAAAGTGGGAGGGAAATGGAGGGAAAGTCGGAAAAAGGTCCAAAATGGGTTGAAAATCATATGATCCCACCCAGGGTAGAGTTCCACAAGTCCCGCAGCGAGCTGCACGAGCCGCAGGAACACCGGGAATGACCAAAAGGCACCCAGAAGTGAACCAGCGAAAGTGGGGGGAAAATGGAGAAAAAGGAGGAAAAAGTGCCAAATTGTTTAAAAATCCTACCCAGGATGGAGTTCCTGAAGTCCCGCAGCGAGCTGCACGAGCCGCAGGAACACCGGGAATGACCAAAAGGCACCCAGAAGTGAACCAGCGAAAGTGGGGGAAAAATGGAGGAAAAGGAGGAAAAAGTGCCAAATTGTTTAAAAATCCTACCCAGGATGGAGTTCCAGAAGTCCCGCAGCGAGCTGCACGAGCCGCAGGAACACCGATAATGAACAAAAGGCACCCAGAAGTGAACCAGCGAAAGTGGGGGAAAAATGGAGGAAAAGGAGGAAAAAGTACCAAATTGTTTAAAAATCCTACCCAGGATGGAGTTCCAGAAGTCCCGCAGCGAGCTGCCCAAGCCGCGGGAACACCGGGAATGACCAAAAGGCACCCAGAAGTGAACCAGCGAAAGTGGGGGGGAAAAATGGAGGAAAAGGAGGAAAAAGTTCCAAATTGTTTAAAAATCCTACCCAGGATGGAGTTCCAGAAGTCCCGCAGCGAGCTGCACGAGCCGCGGGAACACCGGGAATGACCAAAAGGCACCCAGAAGTGAACCATCAAAAGTGGGGGACAATTTGAGAAAAAGTTGGAAAAAGGTCCGAAATTGATTAAAAATCCTACCCAGGATGGAGTTCCAGAAGTCCCGCAGCGAGCTGCGCGAGCTCCGGGACCCCCGGGAATGACCAAAAGGCACCCAGAAGTGAACCATCAAAAGTGGGGGACAATTTGAGAAAAAGTTGGAAAAAGGTCCGAAATTGATTAAAAATCCTACCCAGGATGGAGTTCCAGAAGCCCCGCAGCGAGCTGCACGAGCCGCAGGAACACCGGGAATGACCAAAAGGCACCCAGAAGTGAACCATCAAAAGTGGGGGACAATTTGAGAAAAAGTTGGAAAAAGGTCTGAAATTGTTTAAAAATCCTACCCAGGATGGAGTTCCAGAAGCCCCGCAGCGAGCTGCACGAGCCGCAGGAACACCGGGAATGACCAAAAGGCACCCAGAAGTGAACCATCAAAAGTGGGGGACAATTTGAGAAAAAGTTGGAAAAAGGTCCGAAATTGTTTAAAAATCCTACCCAGGATGGAGTTCCAGAAGCCCCGCAGCGAGCTGCACGAGCCGCGGGAACACCGGGAATGACCATAAGGCACCCAGGAGTGAACCAGCCAAAGTGGGGGACAATTTGAGAAAAAGTTGGAAAAAGGTCCGAAATTGTTTAAAAATCCTACCCAGGATGGAGTTCCAGAAGCCCCGCAGCGAGCTGCACGAGCCGCAGGAACACCGGGAATGACCAAAAGGCACCCAGAAGTGAACCATCAAAAGTGGGGGACAATTTGAGAAAAAGTTGGAAAAAGGTCCGAAATTGTTTAAAAATCCTATCCAGGATGGAGTTCCAGAAGCCCCGCAGCGAGCTGCCCGAGCCGCGGGAACACCGGGAATGACCAAAAGACACCCAGGAGTGGACCATCGAAAGTGGGAGGGAAATGGAGGGAAAGTCGGAAAAAGGTCCAAAATGGGTTGAAAATCATATGATCCCACCCAGGGTAGAGTTCCACAAGTCCCGCAGCGAGCTGCACGAGCCGCAGGAACACCGGGAATGACCAAAAGGCACCCAGAAGTGAACCAGCGAAAGTGGGGGGAAAATGGAGAAAAAGGAGGAAAAAGTGCCAAATTGTTTAAAAATCCTACCCAGGATGGAGTTCCAGAAGTCCCGCAGCGTGCTGCACGAGCCGCAGGAACACCGGGAATGACCAAAAGGCACCCAGAAGTGAACCATCAAAAGTGGGGGACAATTTGAGAAAAAGTTGGAAAAAGGTCTGAAATTGTTTAAAAATCCTACCCAGGATGGAGTTCCAGAAGCCCCGCAGCGAGCTGCACGAGCCGCAGGAACACCGGGAATGACCAAAAGGCACCCAGGAGTGAACCAGCCAAAGTGGGGGACAATTTGAGAAAAAGTTGGAAAAAGGTCCGAAATTGTTTAAAAATCCTACCCAGGATGGAGTTCCAGAAGCCCCGCAGCGAGCTGCACGAGCCGCAGGAACACCGGGAATGACCAAAAGGCACCCAGAAGTGAACCATCAAAAGTGGGGGACAATTTGAGAAAAAGTTGGAAAAAGGTCCGAAATTGTTTAAAAATCCTACCCAGGATGGAGTTCCAGAAGCCCCGCAGCGAGCTGCACGAGCCGCGGGAACACCGGGAATGACCAAAAGGCACCCAGGAGTGAACCAGCCAAAGTGGGGGACAATTTGAGAAAAAGTTGGAAAAAGGTCCGAAATTGTTTAAAAATCCTACCCAGGATGGAGTTCCAGAAGCCCCGCAGCGAGCTGCACGAGCCGCAGGAACACCGGGAATGACCAAAAGGCACCCAGAACTGAACCATCAAAAGTGGGGGACAATTTGAGAAAAAGTTGGAAAAAGGTCCGAAATTGTTTAAAAATCCTACCCAGGATGGAGTTCCAGAAGCCCCGCAGCGAGCTGCCCGAGCCGCGGGAACACCGGGAATGACCAAAAGACACCCAGGAGTGGACCATCGAAAGTGGGAGGGAAATGGAGGGAAAGTCGGAAAAAGGTCCAAAATGGGTTGAAAATCATATGATCCCACCCAGGGTAGAGTTCCACAAGTCCCGCAGCGAGCTGCACGAGCCGCAGGAACACCGGGAATGACCAAAAGGCACCCAGAAGTGAACCAGCGAAAGTGGGGGGAAAATGGAGAAAAAGGAGGAAAAAGTGCCAAATTGTTTAAAAATCCTACCCAGGATGGAGTTCCAGAAGTCCCGCAGCGAGCTGCACGAGCCGCAGGAACACCGGGAATGACCAAAAGGCACCCAGAAGTGAACCATCAAAAGTGGGGGACAATTTGAGAAAAAGTTGGAAAAAGGTCCGAAATTGATTAAAAATCCTACCCAGGATGGAGTTCCAGAAGTCCCGCAGCGAGCTGCGCGAGCTCCGGGACCCCCGGGAATGACCAAAAGGCACCCAGAAGTGAACCATCAAAAGTGGGGGACAATTTGAGAAAAAGTTGGAAAAAGGTCTGAAATTGTTTAAAAATCCTACCCAGGATGGAGTTCCAGAAGCCCCGCAGCGAGCTGCACGAGCCGCAGGAACACCGGGAATGACCAAAAGGCACCCAGAAGTGAACCATCAAAAGTGGGGGACAATTTGAGAAAAAGTTGGAAAAAGGTCCGAAATTGTTTAAAAAATCCTACCCAGGATGGAGTTCCAGAAGCCCCGCAGCGAGCTGCACGAGCCGCGGGAACACCGGGAATGACCAAAAGGCACCCAGAAGTGAACCAGCGAAAGTGGGGGGGAAAAATGGAGGAAAAGGAGGAAAAAGTTCCAAATTGTTTAAAAATCCTACCCAGGATGGAGTTCCAGAAGTCCCGCAGCGAGCTGCACGAGCCGCGGGAACACCGGGAATGACCAAAAGGCACCCAGAAGTGAACCATCAAAAGTGGGGGACAATTTGAGAAAAAGTTGGAAAAAGGTCCGAAATTGATTAAAAATCCTACCCAGGATGGAGTTCCAGAAGTCCCGCAGCGAGCTGCGCGAGCTCCGGGACCCCCGGGAATGACCAAAAGGCACCCAGAAGTGAACCATCAAAAGTGGGGGACAATTTGAGAAAAAGTTGGAAAAAGGTCCGAAATTGATTAAAAATCCTACCCAGGATGGAGTTCCAGAAGCCCCGCAGCGAGCTGCACGAGCCGCAGGAACACCGGGAATGACCAAAAGGCACCCAGAAGTGAACCATCAAAAGTGGGGGACAATTTGAGAAAAAGTTGGAAAAAGGTCTGAAATTGTTTAAAAATCCTACCCAGGATGGAGTTCCAGAAGCCCCGCAGCGAGCTGCACGAGCCGCAGGAACACCGGGAATGACCAAAAGGCACCCAGAAGTGAACCATCAAAAGTGGGGGACAATTTGAGAAAAAGTTGGAAAAAGGTCCGAAATTGTTTAAAAATCCTACCCAGGATGGAGTTCCAGAAGCCCCGCAGCGAGCTGCACGAGCCGCGGGAACACCGGGAATGACCATAAGGCACCCAGGAGTGAACCAGCCAAAGTGGGGGACAATTTGAGAAAAAGTTGGAAAAAGGTCCGAAATTGTTTAAAAATCCTACCCAGGATGGAGTTCCAGAAGCCCCGCAGCGAGCTGCACGAGCCGCAGGAACACCGGGAATGACCAAAAGGCACCCAGAAGTGAACCATCAAAAGTGGGGGACAATTTGAGAAAAAGTTGGAAAAAGGTCCGAAATTGTTTAAAAATCCTATCCAGGATGGAGTTCCAGAAGCCCCGCAGCGAGCTGCCCGAGCCGCGGGAACACCGGGAATGACCAAAAGACACCCAGGAGTGGACCATCGAAAGTGGGAGGGAAATGGAGGGAAAGTCGGAAAAAGGTCCAAAATGGGTTGAAAATCATATGATCCCACCCAGGGTAGAGTTCCACAAGTCCCGCAGCGAGCTGCACGAGCCGCAGGAACACCGGGAATGACCAAAAGGCACCCAGAAGTGAACCAGCGAAAGTGGGGGGAAAATGGAGAAAAAGGAGGAAAAAGTGCCAAATTGTTTAAAAATCCTACCCAGGATGGAGTTCCAGAAGTCCCGCAGCGTGCTGCACGAGCCGCAGGAACACCGGGAATGACCAAAAGGCACCCAGAAGTGAACCATCAAAAGTGGGGGACAATTTGAGAAAAAGTTGGAAAAAGGTCTGAAATTGTTTAAAAATCCTACCCAGGATGGAGTTCCAGAAGCCCCGCAGCGAGCTGCACGAGCCGCAGGAACACCGGGAATGACCAAAAGGCACCCAGGAGTGAACCAGCCAAAGTGGGGGACAATTTGAGAAAAAGTTGGAAAAAGGTCCGAAATTGTTTAAAAATCCTACCCAGGATGGAGTTCCAGAAGCCCCGCAGCGAGCTGCACGAGCCGCAGGAACACCGGGAATGACCAAAAGGCACCCAGAAGTGAACCATCAAAAGTGGGGGACAATTTGAGAAAAAGTTGGAAAAAGGTCCGAAATTGTTTAAAAATCCTACCCAGGATGGAGTTCCAGAAGCCCCGCAGCGAGCTGCACGAGCCGCGGGAACACCGGGAATGACCAAAAGGCACCCAGGAGTGAACCAGCCAAAGTGGGGGACAATTTGAGAAAAAGTTGGAAAAAGGTCCGAAATTGTTTAAAAATCCTACCCAGGATGGAGTTCCAGAAGCCCCGCAGCGAGCTGCCCGAGCCGCGGGAACACCGGGAATGACCAAAAGACACCCAGGAGTGGACCATCGAAAGTGGGAGGGAAATGGAGGGAAAGTCGGAAAAAGGTCCAAAATGGGTTGAAAATCATATGATCCCACCCAGGGTAGAGTTCCACAAGTCCCGCAGCGAGCTGCACGAGCCGCAGGAACACCGGGAATGACCAAAAGGCACCCAGAAGTGAACCAGCGAAAGTGGGGGGAAAATGGAGAAAAAGGAGGAAAAAGTGCCAAATTGTTTAAAAATCCTACCCAGGATGGAGTTCCAGAAGTCCCGCAGCGAGCTGCACGAGCCGCAGGAACACCGGGAATGACCAAAAGGCACCCAGAAGTGAACCATCAAAAGTGGGGGACAATTTGAGAAAAAGTTGGAAAAAGGTCCGAAATTGATTAAAAATCCTACCCAGGATGGAGTTCCAGAAGCCCCGCAGCGAGCTGCGCGAGCCGCAGGAACACCGGGAATGACCAAAAGGCACCCAGAAGTGAACCAGCGAAAGTGGGGGTAAAATGGAGGAAAAGGAGGAAAAAGTGCCAAATTGTTTAAAAATCCTACCCAGGATGGAGTTCCAGAAGTCCCGCAGCGAGCTGCACGAGCCGCAGGAACACCGGGAATGACCAAAAGGCACCCAGAAGTTAACCATCGAAAGTGGGGGACAATTTGAGAAAAAGTTGGAAAAAGGTCCGAAATTGATTAAAAATCCTACCCAGGATGGAGTTCCAGAAGCCCCGCAGCGAGCTGCACGAGCCGCAGGAACACCGGGAATGACCAAAAGGCACCCAGAAGTGAACCATCAAAAGTGGGGGACAATTTGAGAAAAAGTTGGAAAAAGGTCCGAAATTGATTAAAAATCCTACCCAGGATGGAGTTCCAGAAGCCCCGCAGCGAGCTGCACGAGCCGCAGGAACACCGGGAATGACCAAAAGGCACCCAGAAGTGAACCATCAAAAGTGGGGGACAATTTGAGAAAAAGTTGGAAAAAGGTCTGAAATTGTTTAAAAATCCTACCCAGGATGGAGTTCCAGAAGCCCCGCAGCGAGCTGCACGAGCCGCAGGAACACCGGGAATGACCAAAAGGCACCCAGAAGTGAACCATCAAAAGTGGGGGACAATTTGAGAAAAAGTTGGAAAAAGGTCCGAAATTGTTTAAAAATCCTACCCAGGATGGAGTTCCAGAAGCCCCGCAGCGAGCTGCACGAGCCGCGGGAACACCGGGAATGACCAAAAGGCACCCAGGAGTGAACCAGCCAAAGTGGGGGACAATTTGAGAAAAAGTTGGAAAAAGGTCCGAAATTGTTTAAAAATCCTACCCAGGATGGAGTTCCAGAAGCCCCGCAGCGAGCTGCACGAGCCGCAGGAACACCGGGAATGACCAAAAGGCACCCAGAAGTGAACCATCAAAAGTGGGGGACAATTTGAGAAAAAGTTGGAAAAAGGTCCGAAATTGTTTAAAAATCCTACCCAGGATGGAGTTCCAGAAGCCCCGCAGCGAGCTGCCCGAGCCGCGGGAACACCGGGAATGACCAAAAGACACCCAGGAGTGGACCATCGAAAGTGGGAGGGAAATGGAGGGAAAGTCGGAAAAAGGTCCAAAATGGGTTGAAAATCATATGATCCCACCCAGGGTAGAGTTCCACAAGTCCCGCAGCGAGCTGCACGAGCCGCAGGAACACCGGGAATGACCAAAAGGCACCCAGAAGTGAACCAGCGAAAGTGGGGGGAAAATGGAGAAAAAGGAGGAAAAAGTGCCAAATTGTTTAAAAATCCTACCCAGGATGGAGTTCCAGAAGTCCCGCAGCGAGCTGCACGAGCCGCAGGAACACCGGGAATGACCAAAAGGCACCCAGAAGTGAACCATCAAAAGTGGGGGACAATTTGAGAAAAAGTTGGAAAAAGGTCCGAAATTGATTAAAAATCCTACCCAGGATGGAGTTCCAGAAGCCCCGCAGCGAGCTGCACGAGCCGCAGGAACACCGGGAATGACCAAAAGGCACCCAGAAGTGAACCAGCGAAAGTGGGGGAAAAATGGAGGAAAAGGAGGAAAAAGTACCAAATTGTTTAAAAATCCTACCCAGGATGGAGTTCCACAAGTCCCGCAGCGAGCTGCCCAAGCCGCGGGAACACCGGGAATGACCAAAAGGCACCCAGAAGTGAACCAGCGAAAGTGGGGGGGAAAAATGGAGGAAAAGGAGGAAAAAGTTCCAAATTGTTTAAAAATCCTACCCAGGATGGAGTTCCAGAAGTCCCGCAGCGAGCTGCACGAGCCGCAGGAACACCGATAATGAACAAAAGGCACCCAGAAGTGAACCAGCGAAAGTGGGGGAAAAATGGAGGAAAAGGAGGAAAAAGTACCAAATTGTTTAAAAATCCTACCCAGGATGGAGTTCCAGAAGCCCCGCAGCGAGCTGCACGAGCCGCAGGAACACCGGGAATGACCAAAAGGCACCCAGAAGTGAACCAGCGAAAGTGGGGGACAATTTGAGAAAAAGTTGGAAAAAGGTCCGAAATTGATTAAAAATCCTACCCAGGATGGAGTTCCAGAAGCCCCGCAGCGAGCTGCACGAGCCGCAGGAACACCGGGAATGACCAAAAGGCACCCAGAAGTGAACCAGCGAAAGTGGGGGAAAAATGGAGGAAAAGGAGGAAAAAGTGCCAAATTGTTTAAAAATCCTACCCAGGATGGAGTTCCAGAAGTCCCGCAGCGAGCTGCACGAGCCGCAGGAACACCGATAATGAACAAAAGGCACCCAGAAGTGGACCATCGAAAGTGGGAGGGAAATGGAGGGAAAGTCGGAAAAAGGTCCAAAATGGGTTGAAAATCATATGATCCCACCCAGGGTAGAGTTCCACAAGTCCCGCAGCGAGCTGCACGAGCCGCAGGAACACCGGGAATGACCAAAAGATACCCAGGAGTGAACCAGCCAAAGTGGGGGACAATTTGAGAAAAAGTTGGAAAAAGGTCCGAAATTGTTTAAAAATCCTACCCAGGATGGAGTTCCAGAAGCCCCACAGCGAGCTGCCCGAGCCGCAGGAACACCGGGAATGACCAAAAGGCACCCAGAAGTGAACCAGCGAAAGTGGGGGAAAAATGGAGGAAAAGGAGGAAAAAGTACCAAATTGTTTAAAAATCCTACCCAGGATGGAGTTCCACAAGTCCCGCAGCGAGCTGCACGAGCCGCAGGAACACCGGGAATGACCAAAAGGCACCCAGAAGTGAACCAGCGAAAGTGGGGGACAATTTGAGAAAAAGTTGGAAAAAGGTCCGAAATTGATTAAAAATCCTACCCAGGATGGAGTTCCACAAGTCCCGCAGCGAGCTGCCCAAGCCGCGGGAACACCGGGAATGACCAAAAGGCACCCAGAAGTGAACCAGCGAAAGTGGGGGGGAAAAATGGAGGAAAAGGAGGAAAAAGTTCCAAATTGTTTAAAAATCCTACCCAGGATGGAGTTCCAGAAGTCCCGCAGCGAGCTGCACGAGCCGCGGGAACACCGGGAATGACCAAAAGGCACCCAGAAGTGAACCATCAAAAGTGGGGGACAATTTGAGAAAAAGTTGGAAAAAGGTCCGAAATTATTTAAAAATCCTACCCAGGATGGAGTTCCACAACTCCCGCAAAGAGCTGCACGAGCCGCAGGAACACCGGGAATGACCAAAAGGCACCCAGAAGTGAACCAGCGAAAGTGGGGGAAAAATGGAGGAAAAGGAGGAAAAAGTACCAAATTGTTTAAAAATCCTACCAGGATGGAGTTCCAGAAGTCCCGCAGCGAGCTGCACGAGCCGCAGGAACACCGATAATGAACAAAAGGCACCCAGAAGTGAACCAGCGAAAGTGGGGGAAAAATGGAGGAAAAGGAGGAAAAAGTACCAAATTGTTTAAAAATCCTACCCAGGATGGAGTTCCAGAAGCCCCGCAGCGAGCTGCACGAGCCGCAGGAACACCGGGAATGACCAAAAGGCACCCAGAAGTGAACCAGCGAAAGTGGGGGACAATTTGAGAAAAAGTTGGAAAAAGGTCCGAAATTGATTAAAAATCCTACCCAGGATGGAGTTCCAGAAGCCCCGCAGCGAGCTGCCCGAGCCGCGGGAACACCGGGAATGACCAAAAGGCACCCAGAAGTGAACCAGCGAAAGTGGGGGGAAAATGGAGAAAAAGGAGGAAAAAGTGCCAAATTGTTTAAAAATCCTACCCAGGATGGAGTTCCAGAAGTCCCGCAGCGAGCTGCACGAGCCGCAGGAACACCGGGAATGACCAAAAGGCACCCAGAAGTGAACCATCAAAAGTGGGGGACAATTTGAGAAAAAGTTGGAAAAAGTGCCAAATTGTTTAAAAATCCTACCCAGGATGGAGTTCCAGAAGTCCCGCAGCGAGCTGCACGAGCCGCAGGAACACCGGGAATGACCAAAAGGCACCCAGAAGTGAACCAGCGAAAGTGGGGGAAAAATGGAGGAAAAGGAGGAAAAAGTGCCAAATTGTTTAAAAATCCTACCCAGGATGGAGTTCCAGAAGTCCCGCAGCGAGCTGCACGAGCCGCAGGAACACCGGGAATGACCAAAAGGCACCCAGAAGTGAACCATCAAAAGTGGGGGACAATTTGAGAAAAAGTTGGAAAAAGGTCTGAAATTGTTTAAAAATCCTACCCAGGATGGAGTTCCAGAAGCCCCGCAGCGAGCTGCACGAGCCGCAGGAACACCGGGAATGACCAAAAGATACCCAGGAGTGAACCAGCCAAAGTGGGGGACAATTTGAGAAAAAGTTGGAAAAAGGTCCGAAATTGTTTAAAAATCCTACCCAGGATGGAGTTCCAGAAGCCCCACAGCGAGCTGCCCGAGCCGCGGGAACACCGGGAATGACCAAAAGGCACCCAGAAGTGAACCAGCGAAAGTGGGGGGAAAATGGAGAAAAAGGAGGAAAAAGTGCCAAATTGTTTAAAAATCCTACCCAGGATGGAGTTCCAGAAGTCCCGCAGCGAGCTGCACGAGCCGCAGGAACACCGGGAATGACCAAAAGGCACCCAGAAGTGAACCAGCGAAAGTGGGGGAAAAATGGAGGAAAAGGAGGAAAAAGTGCCAAATTGTTTAAAAATCCTACCCAGGATGGAGTTCCAGAAGTCCCGCAGCGAGCTGCACGAGCCGCAGGAACACCGATAATGAACAAAAGGCACCCAGAAGTGAACCAGCGAAAGTGGGGGGAAAATGGAGGAAAAGGAGGAAAAAGTACCAAATTGTTTAAAAATCCTACCCAGGATGGAGTTCCAGAAGTCCCGCAGCGAGCTGCACGAGCCGCAGGAACACCGGGAATGACCAAAAGGCACCCAGAAGTGAACCAGCGAAAGTGGGGGAAAAATGGAGGAAAAGGAGCAAAAAGTACCAAATTGTTTAAAAATCCTACCCAGGATGGAGTTCCAGAAGCCCCGCAGCGAGCTGCACGAGCCGCAGGAACACCGGGAATGACCAAAAGGCACCCAGAAGTGAACGAGCGAAAGTGGGGGAAAAAATGGAGGAAAAGGAGGAAAAAGTGCCAAATTGTTTAAAAATCCTACCCAGGATGGAGTTCCACAAGTCCCGCAAAGAGCTGCACGAGCCGCAGGAACACCGGGAATGACCAAAAGGCACCCAGAAGTGAACCAGCGAAAGTGGGGGAAAAATGGAGGAAAAGGAGGAAAAAGTGCCAAATTGTTTAAAAATCCTACCCAGGATGGAGTTCCAGAAGTCCCGCAACGAGCTGCACGAGCCGCAGGAACACCGGGAATGACCAAAAGGCACCCAGAAGTGAACCATCAAAAGTGGGGGACAATTTGAGAAAAAGTTGGAAAAAGGTCTGAAATTGTTTAAAAATCCTACCCAGGATGGAGTTCCAGAAGCCCCGCAGCGAGCTGCACGAGCCGCAGGAACACCGGGAATGACCAAAAGGCACCCAGGAGTGAACCAGCCAAAGTGGGGGACAATTTGAGAAAAAGTTGGAAAAAGGTCCGAAATTGATTAAAAATCCTACCCAGGATGGAGTTCCAGAAGCCCCGCAGCGAGCTGCACGAGCCGCAGGAACACCGGGAATGACCAAAAGGCACCCAGAAGTGAACCAGCGAAAGTGGGGGAAAAATGGAGGAAAAGGAGGAAAAAGTACCAAATTGTTTAAAAATCCTACCCAGGATGGAGTTCCACAAGTCCCGCAGCGAGCTGCCCAAGCCGCGGGAACACCGGGAATGACCAAAAGGCACCCAGAAGTGAACCAGCGAAAGTGGGGGGGAAAAATGGAGGAAAAGGAGGAAAAAGTTCCAAATTGTTTAAAAATCCTACCCAGGATGGAGTTCCAGAAGTCCCGCAGCGAGCTGCACGAGCCGCAGGAACACCGATAATGAACAAAAGGCACCCAGAAGTGAACCAGCGAAAGTGGGGGAAAAATGGAGGAAAAGGAGGAAAAAGTACCAAATTGTTTAAAAATCCTACCCAGGATGGAGTTCCAGAAGCCCCGCAGCGAGCTGCACGAGCCGCAGGAACACCGGGAATGACCAAAAGGCACCCAGAAGTGAACCAGCGAAAGTGGGGGACAATTTGAGAAAAAGTTGGAAAAAGGTCCGAAATTGATTAAAAATCCTACCCAGGATGGAGTTCCAGAAGCCCCGCAGCGAGCTGCCCGAGCCGCGGGAACACCGGGAATGACCAAAAGGCACCCAGAAGTGAACCAGCGAAAGTGGGGGGAAAATGGAGAAAAAGGAGGAAAAAGTGCCAAATTGTTTAAAAATCCTACCCAGGATGGAGTTCCAGAAGTCCCGCAGCGAGCTGCACGAGCCGCAGGAACACCGGGAATGACCAAAAGGCACCCAGAAGTGAACCAGCGAAAGTGGGGGAAAAATGGAGGAAAAGGAGGAAAAAGTGCCAAATTGTTTAAAAATCCTACCCAGGATGGAGTTCCAGAAGTCCCGCAGCGAGCTGCACGAGCCGCAGGAACACCGGGAATGACCAAAAGGCACCCAGAAGTGAACCATCAAAAGTGGGGGACAATTTGAGAAAAAGTTGGAAAAAGGTCTGAAATTGTTTAAAAATCCTACCCAGGATGGAGTTCCAGAAGCCCCGCAGCGAGCTGCACGAGCCGCAGGAACACCGGGAATGACCAAAAGATACCCAGGAGTGAACCAGCCAAAGTGGGGGACAATTTGAGAAAAAGTTGGAAAAAGGTCCGAAATTGTTTAAAAATCCTACCCAGGATGGAGTTCCAGAAGCCCCACAGCGAGCTGCCCGAGCCGCGGGAACACCGGGAATGACCAAAAGGCACCCAGAAGTGAACCAGCGAAAGTGGGGGGAAAATGGAGAAAAAGGAGGAAAAAGTGCCAAATTGTTTAAAAATCCTACCCAGGATGGAGTTCCAGAAGTCCCGCAGCGAGCTGCACGAGCCGCAGGAACACCGGGAATGACCAAAAGGCACCCAGAAGTGAACCAGCGAAAGTGGGGGAAAAATGGAGGAAAAGGAGGAAAAAGTGCCAAATTGTTTAAAAATCCTACCCAGGATGGAGTTCCAGAAGTCCCGCAGCGAGCTGCACGAGCCGCAGGAACACCGATAATGAACAAAAGGCACCCAGAAGTGAACCAGCGAAAGTGGGGGGAAAATGGAGGAAAAGGAGGAAAAAGTACCAAATTGTTTAAAAATCCTACCCAGGATGGAGTTCCAGAAGTCCCGCAGCGAGCTGCACGAGCCGCAGGAACACCGGGAATGACCAAAAGGCACCCAGAAGTGAACCAGCGAAAGTGGGGGAAAAATGGAGGAAAAGGAGCAAAAAGTACCAAATTGTTTAAAAATCCTACCCAGGATGGAGTTCCAGAAGCCCCGCAGCGAGCTGCACGAGCCGCAGGAACACCGGGAATGACCAAAAGGCACCCAGAAGTGAACGAGCGAAAGTGGGGGAAAAAATGGAGGAAAAGGAGGAAAAAGTGCCAAATTGTTTAAAAATCCTACCCAGGATGGAGTTCCACAAGTCCCGCAAAGAGCTGCACGAGCCGCAGGAACACCGGGAATGACCAAAAGGCACCCAGAAGTGAACCAGCGAAAGTGGGGGAAAAATGGAGGAAAAGGAGGAAAAAGTGCCAAATTGTTTAAAAATCCTACCCAGGATGGAGTTCCAGAAGTCCCGCAACGAGCTGCACGAGCCGCAGGAACACCGGGAATGACCAAAAGGCACCCAGAAGTGAACCATCAAAAGTGGGGGACAATTTGAGAAAAAGTTGGAAAAAGGTCCGAAATTGATTAAAAATCCTACCCAGGATGGAGTTCCAGAAGCCCCGCAGCGAGCTGCGCGAGCCGCAGGAACACCGGGAATGACCAAAAGGCACCCAGAAGTGAACCAGCGAAAGTGGGGGTAAAATGGAGGAAAAGGAGGAAAAAGTGCCAAATTGTTTAAAAATCCTACCCAGGATGGAGTTCCAGAAGTCCCGCAGCGAGCTGCACGAGCCGCAGGAACACCGGGAATGACCAAAAGGCACCCAGAAGTTAACCATCGAAAGTGGGGGACAATTTGAGAAAAAGTTGGAAAAAGGTCCGAAATTGATTAAAAATCCTACCCAGGATGGAGTTCCAGAAGCCCCGCAGCGAGCTGCACGAGCCGCAGGAACACCGGGAATGACCAAAAGGCACCCAGAAGTGAACCATCAAAAGTGGGGGACAATTTGAGAAAAAGTTGGAAAAAGGTCCGAAATTGATTAAAAATCCTACCCAGGATGGAGTTCCAGAAGCCCCGCAGCGAGCTGCACGAGCCGCAGGAACACCGGGAATGACCAAAAGGCACCCAGAAGTGAACCATCAAAAGTGGGGGACAATTTGAGAAAAAGTTGGAAAAAGGTCTGAAATTGTTTAAAAATCCTACCCAGGATGGAGTTCCAGAAGCCCCGCAGCGAGCTGCACGAGCCGCAGGAACACCGGGAATGACCAAAAGACACCCAGGAGTGGACCATCGAAAGTGGGAGGGAAATGGAGGGAAAGTCGGAAAAAGGTCCAAAATGGGTTGAAAATCATATGATCCCACCCAGGGTAGAGTTCCACAAGTCCCGCAGCGAGCTGCACGAGCCGCAGGAACACCGGGAATGACCAAAAGGCACCCAGAAGTGAACCAGCGAAAGTGGGGGGAAAATGGAGAAAAAGGAGGAAAAAGTGCCAAATTGTTTAAAAATCCTACCCAGGATGGAGTTCCAGAAGCCCCGCAGCGAGCTGCACGAGCCGCAGGAACACCGGGAATGACCAAAAGGCACCCAGGAGTGAACCAGCCAAAGTGGGGGACAATTTGAGAAAAAGTTGGAAAAAGGTCTGAAATTGTTTAAAAATCCTACCCAGGATGGAGTTCCACAAGTCCCGCAGCGAGCTGCACGAGCCGCAGGAACACCGGGAATGACCAAAAGGCACCCAGGAGTGAACCAGCCAAAGTGGGGGACAATTTGAGAAAAAGTTGGAAAAAGGTCCGAAATTGTTTAAAAATCCTACCCAGGATGGAGTTCCAGAAGCCCCGCAGCGAGCTGCACGAGCCGCAGGAACACCGGGAATGACCAAAAGGCACCCAGAAGTGAACCATCAAAAGTGGGGGACAATTTGAGAAAAAGTTGGAAAAAGGTCCGAAATTGTTTAAAAATCCTACCCAGGATGGAGTTCCAGAAGCCCCGCAGCGAGCTGCCCGAGCCGCGGGAACACCGGGAATGACCAAAAGACACCCAGGAGTGGACCATCGAAAGTGGGAGGGAAATGGAGGGAAAGTCGGAAAAAGGTCCAAAATGGGTTGAAAATCATATGATCCCACCCAGGGTAGAGTTCCACAAGTCCCGCAGCGAGCTGCACGAGCCGCAGGAACACCGGGAATGACCAAAAGGCACCCAGAAGTGAACCAGCGAAAGTGGGGGGAAAATGGAGAAAAAGGAGGAAAAAGTGCCAAATTGTTTAAAAATCCTACCCAGGATGGAGTTCCAGAAGTCCCGCAGCGAGCTGCACGAGCCGCAGGAACACCGGGAATGACCAAAAGGCACCCAGAAGTGAACCAGCGAAAGTGGGGGGAAAATGGAGGAAAAGGAGGAAAAAGTACCAAATTGTTTAAAAATCCTACCCAGGATGGAGTTCCAGAAGCCCCGCAGCGAGCTGCACGAGCCGCAGGAACACCGGGAATGACCAAAAGGCACCCAGAAGTGAACCAGCGAAAGTGGGGGACAATTTGAGAAAAAGTTGGAAAAAGGTCCGAAATTGAATAAAAAAATCCTACCCAGGATGGAGTTCCACAAGTCCCGCAACAAGCTGCACGAGCCGCAGGAACACCGGGAATGACCAAAAGGCACCCAGAAGTGAACCAGCGAAAGTGGGGGGAAAATGGAGGAAAAGGAGGAAAAAGTGCCAAATTGTTTGAAATCCTACCCAGGATGGAGTTCCACAAGTCCCGCAGCGAGCTGCACGAGCCGCAGGAACACCGGGAATGACCAAAAGGCACCCAGAAGTGAACCAGCGAAAGTGGGGGAAAAATGGAGGAGAAGGAGGAAAAAGTACCAAATTGTTTAAAAATCCTACCCAGGATGGAGTTCCAGAAGCCCCGCAGCGAGCTGCCCGAGCCGCGGGAACACCGGGAATGACCAAAAGGCACCCAGAAGTGAACCAGCGAAAGTGGGGGGAAAATGGAGAAAAAGGAGGAAAAAGTGCCAAATTGTTTAAAAATCCTACCCAGGATGGAGTTCCAGAAGTCCCGCAGCGAGCTGCACGAGCCGCAGGAACACCGGGAATGACCAAAAGGCACCCAGAAGTGAACCAGCGAAAGTGGGGGAAAAATGGAGGAAAAGGAGGAAAAAGTGCCAAATTGTTTAAAAATCCTACCCAGGATGGAGTTCCAGAAGTCCCGCAGCGAGCTGCACGAGCCGCAGGAACACCGATAATGAACAAAAGGCACCCAGAAGTGGACCATCGAAAGTGGGAGGGAAATGGAGGGAAAGTCGGAAAAAGGTCCAAAATGGGTTGAAAATCATATGATCCCACCCAGGGTAGAGTTCCACAAGTCCCGCAGCGAGCTGCACGAGCCGCAGGAACACCGGGAATGACCAAAAGATACCCAGGAGTGAACCAGCCAAAGTGGGGGACAATTTGAGAAAAAGTTGGAAAAAGGTCCGAAATTGTTTAAAAATCCTACCCAGGATGGAGTTCCAGAAGCCCCACAGCGAGCTGCCCGAGCCGCAGGAACACCGGGAATGACCAAAAGGCACCCAGAAGTGAACCAGCGAAAGTGGGGGAAAAATGGAGGAAAAGGAGGAAAAAGTACCAAATTGTTTAAAAATCCTACCCAGGATGGAGTTCCACAAGTCCCGCAGCGAGCTGCACGAGCCGCAGGAACACCGGGAATGACCAAAAGGCACCCAGAAGTGAACCAGCGAAAGTGGGGGACAATTTGAGAAAAAGTTGGAAAAAGGTCCGAAATTGATTAAAAATCCTACCCAGGATGGAGTTCCACAAGTCCCGCAGCGAGCTGCCCAAGCCGCGGGAACACCGGGAATGACCAAAAGGCACCCAGAAGTGAACCAGCGAAAGTGGGGGGGAAAAATGGAGGAAAAGGAGGAAAAAGTTCCAAATTGTTTAAAAATCCTACCCAGGATGGAGTTCCAGAAGTCCCGCAGCGAGCTGCACGAGCCGCGGGAACACCGGGAATGACCAAAAGGCACCCAGAAGTGAACCATCAAAAGTGGGGGACAATTTGAGAAAAAGTTGGAAAAAGGTCCGAAATTATTTAAAAATCCTACCCAGGATGGAGTTCCACAACTCCCGCAAAGAGCTGCACGAGCCGCAGGAACACCGGGAATGACCAAAAGGCACCCAGAAGTGAACCAGCGAAAGTGGGGGAAAAATGGAGGAAAAGGAGGAAAAAGTACCAAATTGTTTAAAAATCCTACCAGGATGGAGTTCCAGAAGTCCCGCAGCGAGCTGCACGAGCCGCAGGAACACCGATAATGAACAAAAGGCACCCAGAAGTGAACCAGCGAAAGTGGGGGAAAAATGGAGGAAAAGGAGGAAAAAGTACCAAATTGTTTAAAAATCCTACCCAGGATGGAGTTCCAGAAGCCCCGCAGCGAGCTGCACGAGCCGCAGGAACACCGGGAATGACCAAAAGGCACCCAGAAGTGAACCAGCGAAAGTGGGGGACAATTTGAGAAAAAGTTGGAAAAAGGTCCGAAATTGATTAAAAATCCTACCCAGGATGGAGTTCCAGAAGCCCCGCAGCGAGCTGCCCGAGCCGCGGGAACACCGGGAATGACCAAAAGGCACCCAGAAGTGAACCAGCGAAAGTGGGGGGAAAATGGAGAAAAAGGAGGAAAAAGTGCCAAATTGTTTAAAAATCCTACCCAGGATGGAGTTCCAGAAGTCCCGCAGCGAGCTGCACGAGCCGCAGGAACACCGGGAATGACCAAAAGGCACCCAGAAGTGAACCAGCGAAAGTGGGGGAAAAATGGAGGAAAAGGAGGAAAAAGTGCCAAATTGTTTAAAAATCCTACCCAGGATGGAGTTCCAGAAGTCCCGCAGCGAGCTGCACGAGCCGCAGGAACACCGATAATGAACAAAAGGCACCCAGAAGTGAACCAGCGAAAGTGGGGGGAAAATGGAGGAAAAGGAGGAAAAAGTACCAAATTGTTTAAAAATCCTACCCAGGATGGAGTTCCAGAAGTCCCGCAGCGAGCTGCACGAGCCGCAGGAACACCGGGAATGACCAAAAGGCACCCAGAAGTGAACGAGCGAAAGTGGGGGAAAAAATGGAGGAAAAGGAGGAAAAAGTGCCAAATTGTTTAAAAATCCTACCCAGGATGGAGTTCCACAAGTCCCGCAAAGAGCTGCACGAGCCGCAGGAACACCGGGAATGACCAAAAGGCACCCAGAAGTGAACCAGCGAAAGTGGGGGAAAAATGGAGGAAAAGGAGGAAAAAGTGCCAAATTGTTTAAAAATCCTACCCAGGATGGAGTTCCAGAAGTCCCGCAACGAGCTGCACGAGCCGCAGGAACACCGGGAATGACCAAAAGGCACCCAGAAGTGAACCATCAAAAGTGGGGGACAATTTGAGAAAAAGTTGGAAAAAGGTCCGAAATTGATTAAAAATCCTACCCAGGATGGAGTTCCAGAAGCCCCGCAGCGAGCTGCGCGAGCCGCAGGAACACCGGGAATGACCAAAAGGCACCCAGAAGTGAACCAGCGAAAGTGGGGGTAAAATGGAGGAAAAGGAGGAAAAAGTGCCAAATTGTTTAAAAATCCTACCCAGGATGGAGTTGAAGTCCCGCAGCGAGCTGCACGAGCCGCAGGAACACCGGGAATGACCAAAAGGCACCCAGAAGTTAACCATCGAAAGTGGGGGACAATTGAGAAAAAGTTGGAAAAAGGTCCGAAATTGATTAAAAATCCTACCCAGGATGGAGTTCCAGAAGCCCCGCAGCGAGCTGCACGAGCCGCAGGAACACCGGGAATGACCAAAAGGCACCCAGAAGTGAACCATCAAAAGTGGGGGACAATTTGAGAAAAAGTTGGAAAAAGGTCCGAAATTGATTAAAAATCCTACCCAGGATGGAGTTCCAGAAGCCCCGCAGCGAGCTGCACGAGCCGCAGGAACACCGGGAATGACCAAAAGGCACCCAGAAGTGAACCATCAAAAGTGGGGGACAATTTGAGAAAAAGTTGGAAAAAGGTCCGAAATTGTTTAAAAATCCTACCCAGGATGGAGTTCCAGAAGCCCCGCAGCGAGCTGCACGAGCCGCAGGAACACCGGGAATGACCAAAAGGCACCCAGAAGTGAACCAGCGAAAGTGGGGGGAAAATGGAGAAAAAGGAGGAAAAAAGTGCCAAATTGTTTAAAAATCCTACCCAGGATGGAGTTCCAGAAGCCCCGCAGCGAGCTGCACGAGCCGCAGGAACACCGGGAATGACCAAAAGGCACCCAGGAGTGAACCAGCCAAAGTGGGGGACAATTTGAGAAAAAGTTGGAAAAAGGTCTGAAATTGTTTAAAAATCCTACCCAGGATGGAGTTCCACAAGTCCCGCAGCGAGCTGCACGAGCCGCAGGAACACCGGGAATGACCAAAAGGCACCCAGAAGTGAACCATCAAAAGTGGGGGACAATTTGAGAAAAAGTTGGAAAAAGGTCCGAAATTGTTTAAAAATCCTACCCAGGATGGAGTTCCAGAAGCCCCGCAGCGAGCTGCACGAGCCGCGGGAACACCGGGAATGACCAAAAGGCACCCAGGAGTGAACCAGCCAAAGTGGGGGACAATTTGAGAAAAAGTTGGAAAAAGGTCCGAAATTGTTTAAAATCCTACCCAGGATGGAGTTCCAAAAGCCCCGCAGCGAGCTGCACGAGACGCAGGAACACCGGGAATGACCAAAAGGCACCCAGAAGTGAACCATCAAAAGTGGGGGACAATTTGAGAAAAAGTTGGAAAAAGGTCCGAAATTGTTTAAAAATCCTACCCAGGATGGAGTTCCAGAAGCCCCGCAGCGAGCTGCCCGAGCCGCGGGAACACCGGGAATGACCAAAAGACACCCAGGAGTGGACCATCGAAAGTGGGAGGGAAATGGAGGGAAAGTCGGAAAAAGGTCCAAAATGGGTTGAAAATCATATGATCCCACCCAGGGTAGAGTTCCACAAGTCCCGCAGCGAGCTGCACGAGCCGCAGGAACACCGGGAATGACCAAAGGCACCCAGAAGTGAACCAGCGAAAGTGGGGGGAAAATGGAGAAAAAGGAGGAAAAAGTGCCAAATTGTTTAAAAATCCTACCCAGGATGGAGTTCCAGAAGTCCCGCAGCGAGCTGCACGAGCCGCAGGAACACCGGGAATGACCAAAAGGCACCCAGAAGTGAACCAGCGAAAGTGGGGGGAAAATGGAGGAAAAGGAGGAAAAAGTACCAAATTGTTTAAAAATCCTACCCAGGATGGAGTTCCAGAAGCCCCGCAGCGAGCTGCACGAGCCGCAGGAACACCGGGAATGACCAAAAGGCACCCAGAAGTGAACCAGCGAAAGTGGGGGACAATTTGAGAAAAAGTTGGAAAAAGGTCCGAAATTGAATAAAAAAATCCTACCCAGGATGGAGTTCCAGAAGCCCCGCAACAAGCTGCACGAGCCGCAGGAACACCGGGAATGACCAAAGGCACCCAGAAGTGAACCAGCGAAAGTGGGGGGAAAATGGAGGAAAAGGAGGAAAAAGTGCCAAATTGTTTGAAATCCTACCCAGGATGGAGTTCCACAAGTCCCGCAGCGAGCTGCACGAGCCGCAGGAACACCGGGAATGACCAAAAGGCACCCAGAAGTGAACCAGCGAAAGTGGGGGAAAAATGGAGGAGAAGGAGGAAAAAGTACCAAATTGTTTAAAAATCCTACCCAGGATGGAGTTCCAGAAGTCCCGCAGCGAGCTGCCCGAGCCGCGGGAACACCGAGAATCAACAAAAGGCACCCAGAAGTGAACCAGCGAAAGTGGGGGACAATTTGAGAAAAAGTTGGAAAAAGGTCCGAAATTGTTTAAAAATCCTACCCAGGATGGAGTTCCAGAAGCCCCGCAGCGAGCTGCGCGAGCCCTGGGACCCCCGGGAATGACCAAAAGACACCCAGGAGTGGACCATCGAAAGTGGGAGGGAAATGGAGGGAAAGTCGGAAAAAGGTCCAAAATGGGTTGAAAATCATATGATCCCACCCAGGGTAGAGTTCCACAAGTCCCGCAGCGAGCTGCACGAGCCGCAGGAACACCGGGAATGACCAAAAGGCACCCAGAAGTGAACCAGCGAAAGTGGGGGAAAAATGGAGGAGAAGGAGGAAAAAGTACCAAATTGTTTAAAAATCCTACCCAGGATGGAGTTCCAGAAGCCCCGCAGCGAGCTGCACGAGCCGCGGGAACACCGGGAATGACCAAAAGGCACCCAGGAGTGAACCAGCCAAAGTGGGGGACAATTTGAGAAAAAGTTGGAAAAAGGTCCGAAATTGTTTAAAAATCCTACCCAGGATGGAGTTCCAGAAGCCCCGCAGCGAGCTGCCCGAGCCGCGGGAACACCGGGAATGACCAAAAGACACCCAGGAGTGGACCATCGAAAGTGGGAGGGAAATGGAGGGAAAGTCGGAAAAAGGTCCAAAATGGGTTGAAAATCATATGATCCCACCCAGGGTAGAGTTCCACAAGTCCCGCAGCGAGCTGCACGAGCCGCAGGAACACCGGGAATGACCAAAAGGCACCCAGAAGTGAACCAGCGAAAGTGGGGGGAAAATGGAGAAAAAGGAGGAAAAAGTGCCAAATTGTTTAAAAATCCTACCCAGGATGGAGTTCCAGAAGTCCCGCAGCGAGCTGCACGAGCCGCAGGAACACCGGGAATGACCAAAAGGCACCCAGAAGTGAACCAGCGAAAGTGGGGGAAAAATGGAGGAAAAGGAGGAAAAAGTGCCAAATTGTTTAAAAATCCTACCCAGGATGGAGTTCCAGAAGTCCCGCAGCGAGCTGCACGAGCCGCAGGAACACCGATAATGAACAAAAGGCACCCAGAAGTGAACCAGCGAAAGTGGGGGAAAAATGGAGGAAAAGGAGGAAAAAGTACCAAATTGTTTAAAAATCCTACCCAGGATGGAGTTCCAGAAGTCCCGCAGCGAGCTGCCCAAGCCGCGGGAACACCGGGAATGACCAAAAGGCACCCAGAAGTGAACCAGCGAAAGTGGGGGGGAAAAATGGAGGAAAAGGAGGAAAAAGTTCCAAATTGTTTAAAAATCCTACCCAGGATGGAGTTCCAGAAGTCCCGCAGCGAGCTGCACGAGCCGCGGGAACACCGGGAATGACCAAAAGGCACCCAGAAGTGAACCATCAAAAGTGGGGGACAATTTGAGAAAAAGTTGGAAAAAGGTCCGAAATTGATTAAAAATCCTACCCAGGATGGAGTTCCAGAAGTCCCGCAGCGAGCTGCGCGAGCTCCGGGACCCCCGGGAATGACCAAAGGCACCCAGAAGTGAACCATCAAAAGTGGGGGACAATTTGAGAAAAAGTTGGAAAAAGGTCTGAAATTGTTTAAAAATCCTACCCAGGATGGAGTTCCAGAAGCCCCGCAGCGAGCTGCACGAGCCGCAGGAACACCGGGAATGACCAAAAGGCACCCAGAAGTGAACCATCAAAAGTGGGGGACAATTTGAGAAAAAGTTGGAAAAAGGTCCGAAATTGTTTAAAAATCCTACCCAGGATGGAGTTCCAGAAGCCCCGCAGCGAGCTGCACGAGCCGCGGGAACACCGGGAATGACCAAAAGGCACCCAGGAGTGAACCAGCCAAAGTGGGGGACAATTTGAGAAAAAGTTGGAAAAAGGTCCGAAATTGTTTAAAAATCCTACCCAGGATGGAGTTCCAGAAGCCCCGCAGCGAGCTGCCCGAGCCACGGGAACACCGGGAATGACCAAAAGACACCCAGGAGTGGACCATCGAAAGTGGGAGGGAAATGGAGGGAAAGTCGGAAAAAGGTCCAAAATGGGTTGAAAATCATATGATCCCACCCAGGGTAGAGTTCCACAAGTCCCGCAGCGAGCTGCACGAGCCGCAGGAACACCGGAATGACCAAAAGGCACCCAGAAGTGAACCAGCGAAAGTGGGGGGAAAATGGAGAAAAAGGAGGAAAAAGTGCCAAATTGTTTAAAAAATCCTACCCAGGATGGAGTTCCAGAAGTCCCGCAGCGAGCTGCACGAGCCGCAGGAACACCGGGAATGACCAAAAGGCACCCAGAAGTGAACCATCAAAAGTGGGGGACAATTTGAGAAAAAGTTGGAAAAAGGTCTGAAATTGTTTAAAAATCCTACCCAGGATGGAGTTCCAGAAGCCCCGCAGCGAGCTGCACGAGCCGCAGGAACACCGGGAATGACCAAAAGGCACCCAGGAGTGAACCAGCCAAAGTGGGGGACAATTTGAGAAAAAGTTGGAAAAAGGTCCGAAATTGATTAAAAATCCTACCCAGGATGGAGTTCCAGAAGCCCCGCAGCGAGCTGCACGAGCCGCAGGAACACCGGGAATGACCAAAAGGCACCCAGAAGTGAACCAGCGAAAGTGGGGGAAAAATGGAGGAAAAGGAGGAAAAAGTACCAAATTGTTTAAAAATCCTACCCAGGATGGAGTTCCACAAGTCCCGCAGCGAGCTGCCCAAGCCGCGGGAACACCGGGAATGACCAAAAGGCACCCAGAAGTGAACCAGCGAAAGTGGGGGGGAAAAATGGAGGAAAAGGAGGAAAAAGTTCCAAATTGTTTAAAAATCCTACCCAGGATGGAGTTCCAGAAGTCCCGCAGCGAGCTGCACGAGCCGCAGGAACACCGATAATGAACAAAAGGCACCCAGAAGTGAACCAGCGAAAGTGGGGGAAAAATGGAGGAAAAGGAGGAAAAAGTACCAAATTGTTTAAAAATCCTACCCAGGATGGAGTTCCAGAAGCCCCGCAGCGAGCTGCACGAGCCGCAGGAACACCGGGAATGACCAAAAGGCACCCAGAAGTGAACCAGCGAAAGTGGGGGACAATTTGAGAAAAAGTTGGAAAAAGGTCCGAAATTGATTAAAAATCCTACCCAGGATGGAGTTCCAGAAGCCCCGCAGCGAGCTGCCCGAGCCGCGGGAACACCGGGAATGACCAAAGGCACCCAGAAGTGAACCAGCGAAAGTGGGGGGGGAAAAATGGAGGAAAAGGAGGAAAAAGTTCCAAATTGTTAAAAATCCTACCAGGATGGAGTTCCAGAAGTCCCGCAGCGAGCTGCACGAGCCGCGGGAACACCGGGAATGACCAAAAGGCACCCAGAAGTGAACCATCAAAAGTGGGGGACAATTTGAGAAAAAGTTGGAAAAAGGTCCGAAATTATTTAAAAATCCTACCCAGGATGGAGTTCCACAACTCCCGCAAAGAGCTGCACGAGCCGCAGGAACACCGGGAATGACCAAAAGGCACCCAGAAGTGAACCAGCGAAAGTGGGGGAAAAATGGAGGAAAAGGAGGAAAAAGTACCAAATTGTTTAAAAATCCTACCAGGATGGAGTTCCAGAAGTCCCGCAGCGAGCTGCACGAGCCGCAGGAACACCGATAATGAACAAAAGGCACCCAGAAGTGAACCAGCGAAAGTGGGGGAAAAATGGAGGAAAAGGAGGAAAAAGTACCAAATTGTTTAAAAATCCTACCCAGGATGGAGTTCCAGAAGCCCCGCAGCGAGCTGCACGAGCCGCAGGAACACCGGGAATGACCAAAAGGCACCCAGAAGTGAACCAGCGAAAGTGGGGGACAATTTGAGAAAAAGTTGGAAAAAGGTCCGAAATTGATTAAAAATCCTACCCAGGATGGAGTTCCAGAAGCCCCGCAGCGAGCTGCCCGAGCCGCGGGAACACCGGGAATGACCAAAAGGCACCCAGAAGTGAACCAGCGAAAGTGGGGGGAAAATGGAGAAAAAGGAGGAAAAAGTGCCAAATTGTTTAAAAATCCTACCCAGGATGGAGTTCCAGAAGTCCCGCAGCGAGCTGCACGAGCCGCAGGAACACCGGGAATGACCAAAAGGCACCCAGAAGTGAACCAGCGAAAGTGGGGGAAAAATGGAGGAAAAGGAGGAAAAAGTGCCAAATTGTTTAAAAATCCTACCCAGGATGGAGTTCCAGAAGTCCCGCAGCGAGCTGCACGAGCCGCAGGAACACCGATAATGAACAAAAGGCACCCAGAAGTGAACCAGCGAAAGTGGGGGAAAAAATGGAGGAAAAGGAGGAAAAAGTGCCAAATTGTTTAAAAATCCTACCCAGGATGGAGTTCCACAAGTCCCGCAAAGAGCTGCACGAGCCGCAGGAACACCGGGAATGACCAAAAGGCACCCAGAAGTGAACCAGCGAAAGTGGGGGAAAAATGGAGGAAAAGGAGGAAAAAGTGCCAAATTGTTTAAAAATCCTACCCAGGATGGAGTTCCAGAAGTCCCGCAACGAGCTGCACGAGCCGCAGGAACACCGGGAATGACCAAAAGGCACCCAGAAGTGAACCATCAAAGTGGGGGACAATTTGAGAAAAAGTTGGAAAAAGGTCCGAAATTGATTAAAAATCCTACCCAGGATGGAGTTCCAGAAGCCCCGCAGCGAGCTGCGCGAGCCGCAGGAACACCGGGAATGACCAAAAGGCACCCAGAAGTGAACCAGCGAAAGTGGGGGTAAAATGGAGGAAAAGGAGGAAAAAGTGCCAAATTGTTTAAAAATCCTACCCAGGATGGAGTTCCAGAAGTCCCGCAGCGAGCTGCACGAGCCGCAGGAACACCGGGAATGACCAAAAGGCACCCAGAAGTTAACCATCGAAAGTGGGGGACAATTTGAGAAAAAGTTGGAAAAAGGTCCGAAATTGATTAAAAATCCTACCCAGGATGGAGTTCCAGAAGCCCCGCAGCGAGCTGCACGAGCCGCAGGAACACCGGGAATGACCAAAAGGCACCCAGAAGTGAACCATCAAAAGTGGGGGACAATTTGAGAAAAAGTTGGAAAAAGGTCCGAAATTGATTAAAAATCCTACCCAGGATGGAGTTCCAGAAGCCCCGCAGCGAGCTGCACGAGCCGCAGGAACACCGGGAATGACCAAAAGGCACCCAGAAGTGAACCATCAAAAGTGGGGGACAATTTGAGAAAAAGTTGGAAAAAGGTCTGAAATTGTTTAAAAATCCTACCCAGGATGGAGTTCCAGAAGCCCCGCAGCGAGCTGCACGAGCCGCAGGAACACCGGGAATGACCAAAAGGCACCCAGAAGTGAACCATCAAAAGTGGGGGACAATTTGAGAAAAAGTTGGAAAAAGGTCCGAAATTGTTTAAAAATCCTACCCAGGATGGAGTTCCAGAAGCCCCGCAGCGAGCTGCACGAGCCGCAGGAACACCGGGAATGACCAAAAGGCACCCAGAAGTGAACCAGCGAAAGTGGGGGGAAAATGGAGAAAAGGAGGAAAAAGTGCCAAATTGTTTAAAAATCCTACCCAGGATGGAGTTCCAGAAGCCCCGCAGCGAGCTGCACGAGCCGCAGGAACACCGGGAATGACCAAAAGGCACCCAGGAGTGAACCAGCCAAAGTGGGGGACAATTTGAGAAAAAGTTGGAAAAAGGTCTGAAATTGTTTAAAAATCCTACCCAGGATGGAGTTCCACAAGTCCCGCAGCGAGCTGCACGAGCCGCAGGAACACCGGGAATGACCAAAAGGCACCCAGAAGTGAACCATCAAAAGTGGGGGACAATTTGAGAAAAAGTTGGAAAAAGGTCCGAAATTGTTTAAAAATCCTACCCAGGATGGAGTTCCAGAAGCCCCGCAGCGAGCTGCACGAGCCGCGGGAACACCGGGAATGACCAAAAGGCACCAGGAGTGAACCAGCCAAAGTGGGGGACAATTTGAGAAAAAGTTGGAAAAAGGTCCGAAATTGTTTAAAAATCCTACCCAGGATGGAGTTCCAAAAGCCCCGCAGCGAGCTGCACGAGCCGCAGGAACACCGGGAATGACCAAAAGGCACCCAGAAGTGAACCATCAAAAGTGGGGGACAATTTGAGAAAAAGTTGGAAAAAGGTCCGAAATTGTTTAAAAATCCTACCCAGGATGGAGTTCCAGAAGCCCCGCAGCGAGCTGCCCGAGCCGCGGGAACACCGGGAATGACCAAAAGACACCCAGGAGTGGACCATCGAAAGTGGGAGGGAAATGGAGGGAAAGTCGGAAAAAGGTCCAAAATGGGTTGAAAATCATATGATCCCACCCAGGGTAGAGTTCCACAAGTCCCGCAGCGAGCTGCACGAGCCGCAGGAACACCGGGAATGACCAAAAGGCACCCAGAAGTGAACCAGCGAAAGTGGGGGGAAAATGGAGAAAAAGGAGGAAAAAGTGCCAAATTGTTTAAAAATCCTACCCAGGATGGAGTTCCAGAAGTCCCGCAGCGAGCTGCACGAGCCGCAGGAACACCGGGAATGACCAAAAGGCACCCAGAAGTGAACCAGCGAAAGTGGGGGGAAAATGGAGGAAAAGGAGGAAAAAGTACCAAATTGTTTAAAAATCCTACCCAGGATGGAGTTCCAGAAGCCCCGCAGCGAGCTGCACGAGCCGCAGGAACACCGGGAATGACCAAAAGGCACCCAGAAGTGAACCAGCGAAAGTGGGGGACAATTTGAGAAAAAGTTGGAAAAAGGTCCGAAATTGAATAAAAAAATCCTACCCAGGATGGAGTTCCAGAAGCCCCGCAACAAGCTGCACGAGCCGCAGGAACACCGGGAATGACCAAAAGGCACCCAGAAGTGAACCAGCGAAAGTGGGGGGAAAATGGAGGAAAAGGAGGAAAAAGTGCCAAATTGTTTGAAATCCTACCCAGGATGGAGTTCCACAAGTCCCGCAGCGAGCTGCACGAGCCGCAGGAAACACCGGGAATGACCAAAAGGCACCCAGAAGTGAACCAGCGAAAGTGGGGGAAAAATGGAGGAGAAGGAGGAAAAAGTACCAAATTGTTTAAAAATCCTACCCAGGATGGAGTTCCAGAAGTCCCGCAGCGAGCTGCCCGAGCCGCGGGAACACCGAGAATCAACAAAAGGCACCCAGAAGTGAACCAGCGAAAGTGGGGGACAATTTGAGAAAAAGTTGGAAAAAGGTCCGAAATTGTTTAAAAATCCTACCCAGGATGGAGTTCCAGAAGCCCCGCAGCGAGCTGCGCGAGCCCTGGGACCCCCGGGAATGACCAAAAGACACCCAGGAGTGGACCATCGAAAGTGGGAGGGAAATGGAGGGAAAGTCGGAAAAGGTCCAAAATGGGTTGAAAATCATATGATCCCACCCAGGGTAGAGTTCCACAAGTCCCGCAGCGAGCTGCACGAGCCGCAGGAACACCGGGAATGACCAAAAGGCACCCAGAAGTGAACCAGCGAAAGTGGGGGAAAAATGGAGGAGAAGGAGGAAAAAGTACCAAATTGTTTAAAAATCCTACCCAGGATGGAGTTCCAGAAGCCCCGCAGCGAGCTGCACGAGCCGCGGGAACACCGGGAATGACCAAAAGGCACCCAGGAGTGAACCAGCCAAAGTGGGGGACAATTTGAGAAAAAGTTGGAAAAAGGTCCGAAATTGTTTAAAAATCCTACCCAGGATGGAGTTCCAGAAGCCCCGCAGCGAGCTGCCCGAGCCGCGGGAACACCGGGAATGACCAAAAGACACCCAGGAGTGGACCATCGAAAGTGGGAGGGAAATGGAGGGAAAGTCGGAAAAAGGTCCAAAATGGGTTGAAAATCATATGATCCCACCCAGGGTAGAGTTCCACAAGTCCCGCAGCGAGCTGCACGAGCCGCAGGAACACCGGGAATGACCAAAAGGCACCCAGAAGTGAACCAGCGAAAGTGGGGGGAAAATGGAGAAAAAGGAGGAAAAAGTGCCAAATTGTTTAAAAATCCTACCCAGGATGGAGTTCCAGAAGTCCCGCAGCGAGCTGCACGAGCCGCAGGAACACCGGGAATGACCAAAAGGCACCCAGAAGTGAACCAGCGAAAGTGGGGGAAAAATGGAGGAAAAGGAGGAAAAAGTGCCAAATTGTTTAAAAATCCTACCCAGGATGGAGTTCCAGAAGTCCCGCAGCGAGCTGCACGAGCCGCAGGAACACCGATAATGAACAAAAGGCACCCAGAAGTGAACCAGCGAAAGTGGGGGAAAAATGGAGGAAAAGGAGGAAAAAGTACCAAATTGTTTAAAAATCCTACCCAGGATGGAGTTCCAGAAGTCCCGCAGCGAGCTGCCCAAGCCGCGGGAACACCGGGAATGACCAAAAGGCACCCAGAAGTGAACCAGCGAAAGTGGGGGGGAAAAATGGAGGAAAAGGAGGAAAAAGTTCCAAATTGTTTAAAAATCCTACCCAGGATGGAGTTCCAGAAGTCCCGCAGCGAGCTGCACGAGCCGCGGGAACACCGGGAATGACCAAAAGGCACCCAGAAGTGAACCATCAAAAGTGGGGGACAATTTGAGAAAAAGTTGGAAAAAGGTCCGAAATTGATTAAAATCCTACCCAGGATGGAGTTCCAGAAGTCCCGCAGCGAGCTGCGCGAGCTCCGGGACCCCCGGGAATGACCAAAAGGCACCCAGAAGTGAACCATCAAAAGTGGGGGACAATTTGAGAAAAAGTTGGAAAAAGGTCTGAAATTGTTTAAAAATCCTACCCAGGATGGAGTTCCAGAAGCCCCGCAGCGAGCTGCACGAGCCGCAGGAACACCGGGAATGACCAAAAGGCACCCAGAAGTGAACCATCAAAAGTGGGGGACAATTTGAGAAAAAGTTGGAAAAAGGTCCGAAATTGTTTAAAAATCCTACCCAGGATGGAGTTCCAGAAGCCCCGCAGCGAGCTGCACGAGCCGCGGGAACACCGGGAATGACCAAAAGGCACCCAGGAGTGAACCAGCCAAAGTGGGGGACAATTTGAGAAAAAGTTGGAAAAAGGTCCGAAATTGTTTAAAAATCCTACCCAGGATGGAGTTCCAGAAGCCCCGCAGCGAGCTGCCCGAGCCACGGGAACACCGGGAATGACCAAAAGACACCCAGGAGTGGACCATCGAAAGTGGGAGGGAAATGGAGGGAAAGTCGGAAAAAGGTCCAAAATGGGTTGAAAATCATATGATCCCACCCAGGGTAGAGTTCCACAAGTCCCGCAGCGAGCTGCACGAGCCGCAGGAACACCGGGAATGACCAAAAGGCACCCAGAAGTGAACCAGCGAAAGTGGGGGGAAAATGGAGAAAAAGGAGGAAAAAGTGCCAAATTGTTTAAAAATCCTACCCAGGATGGAGTTCCAGAAGTCCCGCAGCGAGCTGCACGAGCCGCAGGAACACCGGGAATGACCAAAAGGCACCCAGAAGTGAACCATCAAAAGTGGGGGACAATTTGAGAAAAAGTTGGAAAAAGGTCTGAAATTGTTTAAAAATCCTACCCAGGATGGAGTTCCAGAAGCCCCGCAGCGAGCTGCACGAGCCGCAGGAACACCGGGAATGACCAAAAGGCACCCAGGAGTGAACCAGCCAAAGTGGGGGACAATTTGAGAAAAAGTTGGAAAAAGGTCCGAAATTGATTAAAAATCCTACCCAGGATGGAGTTCCAGAAGCCCCGCAGCGAGCTGCACGAGCCGCAGGAACACCGGGAATGACCAAAAGGCACCCAGAAGTGAACCAGCGAAAGTGGGGGAAAAATGGAGGAAAAGGAGGAAAAAGTACCAAATTGTTTAAAAATCCTACCCAGGATGGAGTTCCACAAGTCCCGCAGCGAGCTGCCCAAGCCGCGGGAACACCGGGAATGACCAAAAGGCACCCAGAAGTGAACCAGCGAAAGTGGGGGGGAAAAATGGAGGAAAAGGAGGAAAAAGTTCCAAATTGTTTAAAAATCCTACCCAGGATGGAGTTCCAGAAGTCCCGCAGCGAGCTGCACGAGCCGCAGGAACACCGATAATGAACAAAAGGCACCCAGAAGTGAACCAGCGAAAGTGGGGGAAAAATGGAGGAAAAGGAGGAAAAAGTACCAAATTGTTTAAAAATCCTACCCAGGATGGAGTTCCAGAAGCCCCGCAGCGAGCTGCACGAGCCGCAGGAACACCGGGAATGACCAAAAGGCACCCAGAAGTGAACCAGCGAAAGTGGGGGACAATTTGAGAAAAGTTGGAAAAAGGTCCGAAATTGATTAAAAATCCTACCCAGGATGGAGTTCCAGAAGCCCCGCAGCGAGCTGCCCGAGCCGCGGGAACACCGGGAATGACCAAAAGGCACCCAGAAGTGAACCAGCGAAAGTGGGGGGGAAAATGGAGGAAAAGGAGGAAAAAGTTCCAAATTGTTTAAAAATCCTACCCAGGATGGAGTTCCAGAAGTCCCGCAGCGAGCTGCACGAGCCGCGGGAACACCGGGAATGACCAAAAGGCACCCAGAAGTGAACCATCAAAAGTGGGGACAATTTGAGAAAAAGTTGGAAAAAGGTCCGAAATTATTTAAAAATCCTACCCAGGATGGAGTTCCACAACTCCCGCAAAGAGCTGCACGAGCCGCAGGAACACCGGGAATGACCGAAAAGGCACCCAGAAGTGAACCAGCGAAAGTGGGGGAAAAATGGAGGAAAAGGAGGAAAAAGTACCAAATTGTTTAAAAATCCTACCAGGATGGAGTTCCAGAAGTCCCGCAGCGAGCTGCACGAGCCGCAGGAACACCGATAATGAACAAAAGGCACCCAGAAGTGAACCAGCGAAAGTGGGGGAAAAATGGAGGAAAAGGAGGAAAAAGTACCAAATTGTTTAAAAATCCTACCCAGGATGGAGTTCCAGAAGCCCCGCAGCGAGCTGCACGAGCCGCAGGAACACCGGGAATGACCAAAAGGCACCCAGAAGTGAACCAGCGAAAGTGGGGGACAATTTGAGAAAAAGTTGGAAAAAGGTCCGAAATTGATTAAAAATCTACCCAGGATGGAGTTCCAGAAGCCCCGCAGCGAGCTGCCCGAGCCGCGGGAACACCGGGAATGACCAAAAGGCACCCAGAAGTGAACCAGCGAAAGTGGGGGGAAAATGGAGAAAAAGGAGGAAAAAGTGCCAAATTGTTTAAAAATCCTACCCAGGATGGAGTTCCAGAAGTCCCGCAGCGAGCTGCACGAGCCGCAGGAACACCGGAATGACCAAAAGGCACCCAGAAGTGAACCAGCGAAAGTGGGGGAAAAATGGAGGAAAAGGAGGAAAAAGTGCCAAATTGTTTAAAAATCCTACCCAGGATGGAGTTCCAGAAGTCCCGCAGCGAGCTGCACGAGCCGCAGGAACACCGATAATGAACAAAAGGCACCCAGAAGTGAACCAGCGAAAGTGGGGGAAAAAATGGAGGAAAAGGAGGAAAAAGTGCCAAATTGTTTAAAAATCCTACCCAGGATGGAGTTCCACAAGTCCCGCAAAGAGCTGCACGAGCCGCAGGAACACCGGGAATGACCAAAAGGCACCCAGAAGTGAACCAGCGAAAGTGGGGGAAAAATGGAGGAAAAGGAGGAAAAAGTGCCAAATTGTTTAAAAATCCTACCCAGGATGGAGTTCCAGAAGTCCCGCAACGAGCTGCACGAGCCGCAGGAACACCGGGAATGACCAAAAGGCACCCAGAAGTGAACCATCAAAAGTGGGGGACAATTTGAGAAAAAGTTGGAAAAAGGTCCGAAATTGATTAAAAATCCTACCCAGGATGGAGTTCCAGAAGCCCCGCAGCGAGCTGCGCGAGCCGCAGGAACACCGGGAATGACCAAAAGGCACCCAGAAGTGAACCAGCGAAAGTGGGGGTAAAATGGAGGAAAAGGAGGAAAAAGTGCCAAATTGTTTAAAAATCCTACCCAGGATGGAGTTCCAGAAGTCCCGCAGCGAGCTGCACGAGCCGCAGGAACACCGGGAATGACCAAAAGGCACCCAGAAGTTAACCATCGAAAGTGGGGGACAATTTGAGAAAAAGTTGGAAAAAGGTCCGAAATTGATTAAAAATCCTACCCAGGATGGAGTTCCAGAAGCCCCGCAGCGAGCTGCACGAGCCGCAGGAACACCGGGAATGACCAAAAGGCACCCAGAAGTGAACCATCAAAAGTGGGGGACAATTTGAGAAAAAGTTGGAAAAAGGTCCGAAATTGATTAAAAATCCTACCCAGGATGGAGTTCCAGAAGCCCCGCAGCGAGCTGCACGAGCCGCAGGAACACCGGGAATGACCAAAAGGCACCCAGAAGTGAACCATCAAAAGTGGGGGACAATTTGAGAAAAAGTTGGAAAAAGGTCTGAAATTGTTTAAAAATCCTACCCAGGATGGAGTTCCAGAAGCCCCGCAGCGAGCTGCACGAGCCGCAGGAACACCGGGAATGACCAAAAGGCACCCAGAAGTGAACCATCAAAAGTGGGGGACAATTTGAGAAAAAGTTGGAAAAAGGTCCGAAATTGTTTAAAAATCCTACCCAGGATGGAGTTCCAGAAGCCCCGCAGCGAGCTGCACGAGCCGCAGGAACACCGGGAATGACCAAAAGGCACCCAGAAGTGAACCAGCGAAAGTGGGGGGAAAATGGAGAAAAAGGAGGAAAAAGTGCCAAATTGTTTAAAAATCCTACCCAGGATGGAGTTCCAGAAGCCCCGCAGCGAGCTGCACGAGCCGCAGGAACACCGGGAATGACCAAAAGGCACCCAGGAGTGAACCAGCCAAAGTGGGGGACAATTTGAGAAAAAGTTGGAAAAAGGTCTGAAATTGTTTAAAAATCCTACCCAGGATGGAGTTCCACAAGTCCCGCAGCGAGCTGCACGAGCCGCAGGAACACCGGGAATGACCAAAAGGCACCCAGAAGTGAACCATCAAAAGTGGGGGACAATTTGAGAAAAAGTTGGAAAAAGGTCCGAAATTGTTTAAAAATCCTACCCAGGATGGAGTTCCAGAAGCCCCGCAGCGAGCTGCACGAGCCGCGGGAACACCGGGAATGACCAAAAGGCACCCAGGAGTGAACCAGCCAAAGTGGGGACAATTTGAGAAAAAGTTGGAAAAAGGTCCGAAATTGTTTAAAAATCCTACCCAGGATGGAGTTCCAAAAGCCCCGCAGCGAGCTGCACGAGCCGCAGGAACACCGGGAATGACCAAAAGGCACCCAGAAGTGAACCATCAAAAGTGGGGGACAATTTGAGAAAAAGTTGGAAAAAGGTCCGAAATTGTTTAAAAATCCTACCCAGGATGGAGTTCCAGAAGCCCCGCAGCGAGCTGCCCGAGCCGCGGGAACACCGGGAATGACCAAAAGACACCCAGGAGTGGACCATCGAAAGTGGGAGGGAAATGGAGGGAAAGTCGGAAAAAGGTCCAAAATGGGTTGAAAATCATATGATCCCACCCAGGGTAGAGTTCCACAAGTCCCGCAGCGAGCTGCACGAGCCGCAGGAACACCGGGAATGACCAAAAGGCACCCAGAAGTGAACCAGCGAAAGTGGGGGGGAAAATGGAGAAAAAGGAGGAAAAAGTGCCAAATTGTTTAAAAATCCTACCCAGGATGGAGTTCCAGAAGTCCCGCAGCGAGCTGCACGAGCCGCAGGAACACCGGGAATGACCAAAAGGCACCCAGAAGTGAACCAGCGAAAGTGGGGGGAAAATGGAGGAAAAGGAGGAAAAAGTACCAAATTGTTTAAAAATCCTACCCAGGATGGAGTTCCAGAAGCCCCGCAGCGAGCTGCACGAGCCGCAGGAACACCGGGAATGACCAAAAGGCACCCAGAAGTGAACCAGCGAAAGTGGGGGACAATTTGAGAAAAAGTTGGAAAAAGGTCCGAAATTGAATAAAAAAATCCTACCCAGGATGGAGTTCCAGAAGCCCCGCAACAAGCTGCACGAGCCGCAGGAACACCGGGAATGACCAAAAGGCACCCAGAAGTGAACCAGCGAAAGTGGGGGGAAAATGGAGGAAAAGGAGGAAAAAGTGCCAAATTGTTTGAAATCCTACCCAGGATGGAGTTCCACAAGTCCCGCAGCGAGCTGCACGAGCCGCAGGAACACCGGGAATGACCAAAAGGCACCCAGAAGTGAACCAGCGAAAGTGGGGGAAAAATGGAGGAGAAGGAGGAAAAAGTACCAAATTGTTTAAAAATCCTACCCAGGATGGAGTTCCAGAAGTCCCGCAGCGAGCTGCCCGAGCCGCGGGAACACCGAGAATCAACAAAAGGCACCCAGAAGTGAACCAGCGAAAGTGGGGGACAATTTGAGAAAAAGTTGGAAAAAGGTCCGAAATTGTTTAAAAATCCTACCCAGGATGGAGTTCCAGAAGCCCCGCAGCGAGCTGCGCGAGCCCTGGGACCCCCGGGAATGACCAAAAGACACCCAGGAGTGGACCATCGAAAGTGGGAGGGAAATGGAGGGAAAGTCGGAAAAAGGTCCAAAATGGGTTGAAAATCATATGATCCCACCCAGGGTAGAGTTCCACAAGTCCCGCAGCGAGCTGCACGAGCCGCAGGAACACCGGGAATGACCAAAAGGCACCCAGAAGTGAACCAGCGAAAGTGGGGGAAAAATGGAGGAGAAGGAGGAAAAAGTACCAAATTGTTTAAAAATCCTACCCAGGATGGAGTTCCAGAAGCCCCGCAGCGAGCTGCACGAGCCGCGGGAACACCGGGAATGACCAAAAGGCACCCAGGAGTGAACCAGCCAAAGTGGGGGACAATTTGAGAAAAAGTTGGAAAAAGGTCCGAAATTGTTTAAAAATCCTACCCAGGATGGAGTTCCAGAAGCCCCGCAGCGAGCTGCCCGAGCCGCGGGAACACCGGGAATGACCAAAAGACACCCAGGAGTGGACCATCGAAAGTGGGAGGGAAATGGAGGGAAAGTCGGAAAAAGGTCCAAAATGGGTTGAAAATCATATGATCCCACCCAGGGTAGAGTTCCACAAGTCCCGCAGCGAGCTGCACGAGCCGCAGGAACACCGGGAATGACCAAAAGGCACCCAGAAGTGAACCAGCGAAAGTGGGGGGAAAATGGAGAAAAAGGAGGAAAAAGTGCCAAATTGTTTAAAAATCCTACCCAGGATGGAGTTCCAGAAGTCCCGCAGCGAGCTGCACGAGCCGCAGGAACACCGGAATGACCAAAAGGCACCCAGAAGTGAACCAGCGAAAGTGGGGGAAAAATGGAGGAAAAGGAGGAAAAAGTGCCAAATTGTTTAAAAATCCTACCCAGGATGGAGTTCCAGAAGTCCCGCAGCGAGCTGCACGAGCCGCAGGAACACCGATAATGAACAAAAGGCACCCAGAAGTGAACCAGCGAAAGTGGGGGAAAAATGGAGGAAAAGGAGGAAAAAGTACCAAATTGTTTAAAAATCCTACCCAGGATGGAGTTCCAGAAGTCCCGCAGCGAGCTGCCCAAGCCGCGGGAACACCGGGAATGACCAAAAGGCACCCAGAAGTGAACCAGCGAAAGTGGGGGGGAAAAATGGAGGAAAAGGAGGAAAAAGTTCCAAATTGTTTAAAAATCCTACCCAGGATGGAGTTCCAGAAGTCCCGCAGCGAGCTGCACGAGCCGCGGGAACACCGGGAATGACCAAAAGGCACCCAGAAGTGAACCATCAAAAGTGGGGGACAATTTGAGAAAAAGTTGGAAAAAGGTCCGAAATTGATTAAAAATCCTACCCAGGATGGAGTTCCAGAAGTCCCGCAGCGAGCTGCGCGAGCTCCGGGACCCCCGGGAATGACCAAAAGGCACCCAGAAGTGAACCATCAAAAGTGGGGGACAATTTGAGAAAAAGTTGGAAAAAGGTCTGAAATTGTTTAAAAATCCTACCCAGGATGGAGTTCCAGAAGCCCCGCAGCGAGCTGCACGAGCCGCAGGAACACCGGGAATGACCAAAAGGCACCCAGAAGTGAACCATCAAAAGTGGGGGACAATTTGAGAAAAAGTTGGAAAAAGGTCCGAAATTGTTTAAAAATCCTACCCAGGATGGAGTTCCAGAAGCCCCGCAGCGAGCTGCACGAGCCGCGGGAACACCGGGAATGACCAAAAGGCACCCAGGAGTGAACCAGCCAAAGTGGGGGACAATTTGAGAAAAAGTTGGAAAAAGGTCCGAAATTGTTTAAAAATCCTACCCAGGATGGAGTTCCAGAAGCCCCGCAGCGAGCTGCCCGAGCCACGGAACACCGGGAATGACCAAAAGACACCCAGGAGTGGACCATCGAAAGTGGGAGGGAAATGGAGGGAAAGTCGGAAAAAGGTCCAAAATGGGTTGAAAATCATATGATCCCACCCAGGGTAGAGTTCCACAAGTCCCGCAGCGAGCTGCACGAGCCGCAGGAACACCGGGAATGACCAAAAGGCACCCAGAAGTGAACCAGCGAAAGTGGGGGGAAAATGGAGAAAAAGGAGGAAAAAGTGCCAAATTGTTTAAAAATCCTACCCAGGATGGAGTTCCAGAAGTCCCGCAGCGAGCTGCACGAGCCGCAGGAACACCGGGAATGACCAAAAGGCACCCAGAAGTGAACCATCAAAAGTGGGGGACAATTTGAGAAAAAGTTGGAAAAAGGTCTGAAATTGTTTAAAAATCCTACCCAGGATGGAGTTCCAGAAGCCCCGCAGCGAGCTGCACGAGCCGCAGGAACACCGGGAATGACCAAAAGGCACCCAGGAGTGAACCAGCCAAAGTGGGGGACAATTTGAGAAAAAGTTGGAAAAAGGTCCGAAATTGATTAAAAATCCTACCCAGGATGGAGTTCCAGAAGCCCCGCAGCGAGCTGCACGAGCCGCAGGAACACCGGGAATGACCAAAAGGCACCCAGAAGTGAACCAGCGAAAGTGGGGGAAAAATGGAGGAAAAGGAGGAAAAAGTACCAAATTGTTTAAAAATCCTACCCAGGATGGAGTTCCACAAGTCCCGCAGCGAGCTGCCCAAGCCGCGGGAACACCGGGAATGACCAAAAGGCACCCAGAAGTGAACCAGCGAAAGTGGGGGGGAAAAATGGAGGAAAAGGAGGAAAAAGTTCCAAATTGTTTAAAAATCCTACCCAGGATGGAGTTCCAGAAGTCCCGCAGCGAGCTGCACGAGCCGCAGGAACACCGATAATGAACAAAAGGCACCCAGAAGTGAACCAGCGAAAGTGGGGGAAAAATGGAGGAAAAGGAGGAAAAAGTACCAAATTGTTTAAAAATCCTACCCAGGATGGAGTTCCAGAAGCCCCGCAGCGAGCTGCACGAGCCGCAGGAACACCGGGAATGACCAAAAGGCACCCAGAAGTGAACCAGCGAAAGTGGGGGACAATTTGAGAAAAAGTTGGAAAAAGGTCCGAAATTGATTAAAAATCCTACCCAGGATGGAGTTCCAGAAGCCCCGCAGCGAGCTGCCCGAGCCGCGGGAACACCGGGAATGACCAAAAGGCACCCAGAAGTGAACCAGCGAAAGTGGGGGGGAAAAATGGAGGAAAAGGAGGAAAAAGTTCCAAATTGTTTAAAAATCCTACCCAGGATGGAGTTCCAGAAGTCCCGCAGCGAGCTGCACGAGCCGCGGGAACACCGGGAATGACCAAAAGGCACCCAGAAGTGAACCATCAAAAGTGGGGGACAATTTGAGAAAAAGTTGGAAAAAGGTCCGAAATTATTTAAAAATCCTACCCAGGATGGAGTTCCACAACTCCGCAAAGAGCTGCACGAGCCGCAGGAACACCGGAATGACCAAAAGGCACCCAGAAGTGAACCAGCGAAAGTGGGGGAAAAATGGAGGAAAAGGAGGAAAAAGTACCAAATTGTTTAAAAATCCTACCAGGATGGAGTTCCAGAAGTCCCGCAGCGAGCTGCACGAGCCGCAGGAACACCGATAATGAACAAAAGGCACCCAGAAGTGAACCAGCGAAAGTGGGGGAAAAATGGAGGAAAAGGAGGAAAAAGTACCAAATTGTTTAAAAATCCTACCCAGGATGGAGTTCCAGAAGCCCCGCAGCGAGCTGCACGAGCCGCAGGAACACCGGGAATGACCAAAAGGCACCCAGAAGTGAACCAGCGAAAGTGGGGGACAATTTGAGAAAAGTTGGAAAAAGGTCCGAAATTGATTAAAAATCCTACCCAGGATGGAGTTCCAGAAGCCCCGCAGCGAGCTGCCCGAGCCGCGGGGAACACCGGGAATGACCAAAAGGCACCCAGAAGTGAACCAGCGAAAGTGGGGGGGAAAATGGAGAAAAAGGAGGAAAAAGTGCCAAATTGTTTAAAATCCTACCCAGGATGGAGTTCCAGAAGTCCCGCAGCGAGCTGCACGAGCCGCAGGAACACCGGGAATGACCAAAAGGCACCCAGAAGTGAACCAGCGAAAGTGGGGGAAAAATGGAGGAAAAGGAGGAAAAAGTGCCAAATTGTTTAAAAATCCTACCCAGGATGGAGTTCCAGAAGTCCCGCAGCGAGCTGCACGAGCCGCAGGAACACCGATAATGAACAAAGGCACCCAGAAGTGAACCAGCGAAAGTGGGGGAAAAAATGGAGGAAAAGGAGGAAAAAGTGCCAAATTGTTTAAAAATCCTACCCAGGATGGAGTTCCACAAGTCCCGCAAAGAGCTGCACGAGCCGCAGGAACACCGGGAATGACCAAAAGGCACCCAGAAGTGAACCAGCGAAAGTGGGGGAAAAATGGAGGAAAAGGAGGAAAAAGTGCCAAATTGTTTAAAAATCCTACCCAGGATGGAGTTCCAGAAGTCCCGCAACGAGCTGCACGAGCCGCAGGAACACCGGGGAATGACCAAAAGGCACCCAGAAGTGAACCATCAAAAGTGGGGGACAATTTGAGAAAAAGTTGGAAAAAGGTCCGAAATTGATTAAAAATCCTACCCAGGATGGAGTTCCAGAAGCCCCGCAGCGAGCTGCGCGAGCCGCAGGAACACCGGGAATGACCAAAAGGCACCCAGAAGTGAACCAGCGAAAGTGGGGGTAAAATGGAGGAAAAGGAGGAAAAAGTGCCAAATTGTTTAAAAATCCTACCCAGGATGGAGTTCCAGAAGTCCCGCAGCGAGCTGCACGAGCCGCAGGAACACCGGGAATGACCAAAAGGCACCCAGAAGTTAACCATCGAAAGTGGGGGACAATTTGAGAAAAAGTTGGAAAAAGGTCCGAAATTGATTAAAAATCCTACCCAGGATGGAGTTCCAGAAGCCCCGCAGCGAGCTGCACGAGCCGCAGGAACACCGGGAATGACCAAAAGGCACCCAGAAGTGAACCATCAAAAGTGGGGACAATTTGAGAAAAAGTTGGAAAAAGGTCCGAAATTGATTAAAAATCCTACCCAGGATGGAGTTCCAGAAGCCCCGCAGCGAGCTGCACGAGCCGCAGGAACACCGGGAATGACCAAAAGGCACCCAGAAGTGAAACCATCAAAAGTGGGGGACAATTTGAGAAAAAGTTGGAAAAAGGTCTGAAATTGTTTAAAAATCCTACCCAGGATGGAGTTCCAGAAGCCCCGCAGCGAGCTGCACGAGCCGCAGGAACACCGGGAATGACCAAAAGGCACCCAGAAGTGAACCATCAAAAGTGGGGGACAATTTGAGAAAAAGTTGGAAAAAGGTCCGAAATTGTTTAAAAATCCTACCCAGGATGGAGTTCCAGAAGCCCCGCAGCGAGCTGCACGAGCCGCAGGAACACCGGGAATGACCAAAAGGCACCCAGAAGTGAACCAGCGAAAGTGGGGGGAAAATGGAGAAAAAGGAGGAAAAAGTGCCAAATTGTTTAAAAATCCTACCCAGATGGAGTTCCAGAAGCCCCGCAGCGAGCTGCACGAGCCGCAGGAACACCGGGAATGACCAAAAGGCACCCAGGAGTGAACCAGCCAAAGTGGGGGACAATTTGAGAAAAAGTTGGAAAAAGGTCTGAAATTGTTTAAAAATCCTACCCAGGATGGAGTTCCACAAGTCCCGCAGCGAGCTGCACGAGCCGCAGGAACACCGGGAATGACCAAAAGGCACCCAGAAGTGAACCATCAAAAGTGGGGGACAATTTGAGAAAAAGTTGGAAAAAGGTCCGAAATTGTTTAAAAATCCTACCCAGGATGGAGTTCCAGAAGCCCCGCAGCGAGCTGCACGAGCCGCGGGAACACCGGGAATGACCAAAAGGCACCCAGGAGTGAACCAGCCAAAGTGGGGGACAATTTGAGAAAAAGTTGGAAAAAGGTCCGAAATTGTTTAAAAATCCTACCCAGGATGGAGTTCCAAAAGCCCCGCAGCGAGCTGCACGAGCCGCAGGAACACCGGGAATGACCAAAAGGCACCCAGAAGTGAACCATCAAAAGTGGGGGACAATTTGAGAAAAAGTTGGAAAAAGGTCCGAAATTGTTTAAAAATCCTACCCAGGATGGAGTTCCAGAAGCCCCGCAGCGAGCTGCCCGAGCCGCGGGAACACCGGGAATGACCAAAAGACACCCAGGAGTGGACCATCGAAAGTGGGAGGGAAATGGAGGGAAAGTCGGAAAAAGGTCCAAAATGGGTTGAAAATCATATGATCCCACCCAGGGTAGAGTTCCACAAGTCCCGCAGCGAGCTGCACGAGCCGCAGGAACACCGGGAATGACCAAAAGGCACCCAGAAGTGAACCAGCGAAAGTGGGGGGAAAATGGAGAAAAAGGAGGAAAAAGTGCCAAATTGTTTAAAAATCCTACCCAGGATGGAGTTCCAGAAGTCCCGCAGCGAGCTGCACGAGCCGCAGGAACACCGGGAATGACCAAAAGGCACCCAGAAGTGAACCAGCGAAAGTGGGGGGAAAATGGAGGAAAAGGAGGAAAAAGTACCAAATTGTTTAAAAATCCTACCCAGGATGGAGTTCCAGAAGCCCCGCAGCGAGCTGCACGAGCCGCAGGAACACCGGGAATGACCAAAAGGCACCCAGAAGTGAACCAGCGAAAGTGGGGGACAATTTGAGAAAAAGTTGGAAAAAGGTCCGAAATTGAATAAAAAAATCCTACCCAGGATGGAGTTCCAGAAGCCCCGCAACAAGCTGCACGAGCCGCAGGAACACCGGGAATGACCAAAAGGCACCCAGAAGTGAACCAGCGAAAGTGGGGGGAAAATGGAGGAAAAGGAGGAAAAAGTGCCAAATTGTTTGAAATCCTACCCAGGATGGAGTTCCACAAGTCCCGCAGCGAGCTGCACGAGCCGCAGGAACACCGGGAATGACCAAAAGGCACCCAGAAGTGAACCAGCGAAAGTGGGGGAAAAATGGAGGAGAAGGAGGAAAAAGTACCAAATTGTTTAAAAATCCTACCCAGGATGGAGTTCCAGAAGTCCCGCAGCGAGCTGCCCGAGCCGCGGGAACACCGAGAATCAACAAAAGGCACCCAGAAGTGAACCAGCGAAAGTGGGGGACAATTTGAGAAAAAGTTGGAAAAAGGTCCGAAATTGTTTAAAAATCCTACCAGGATGGAGTTCCAGAAGCCCCGCAGCGAGCTGCGCGAGCCCTGGGACCCCGGGAATGACCAAAAGACACCCAGGAGTGGACCATCGAAAGTGGGAGGGAAATGGAGGGAAAGTCGGAAAAGGTCCAAAATGGGTTGAAAATCATATGATCCCACCCAGGGTAGAGTTCCACAAGTCCCGCAGCGAGCTGCACGAGCCGCAGGAACACCGGGAATGACCAAAAGGCACCCAGAAGTGAACCAGCGAAAGTGGGGGAAAAATGGAGGAGAAGGAGGAAAAAGTACCAAATTGTTTAAAAATCCTACCCAGGATGGAGTTCCAGAAGCCCCGCAGCGAGCTGCACGAGCCGCGGGAACACCGGGAATGACCAAAAGGCACCCAGGAGTGAACCAGCAAAGTGGGGGACAATTTGAGAAAAAGTTGGAAAAAGGTCCGAAATTGTTTAAAAATCCTACCCAGGATGGAGTTCCAGAAGCCCCGCAGCGAGCTGCCCGAGCCGCGGGAACACCGGGAATGACCAAAAGACACCCAGGAGTGGACCATCGAAAGTGGGAGGGAAATGGAGGGAAAGTCGGAAAAAGGTCCAAAATGGGTTGAAAATCATATGATCCCACCCAGGGTAGAGTTCCACAAGTCCCGCAGCGAGCTGCACGAGCCGCAGGAACACCGGGAATGACCAAAAGGCACCCAGAAGTGAACCAGCGAAAGTGGGGGAAAAATGGAGGAAAAGGAGGAAAAAGTGCCAAATTGTTTAAAAATCCTACCCAGGATGGAGTTCCAGAAGTCCCGCAGCGAGCTGCACGAGCCGCAGGAACACCGATAATGAACAAAAGGCACCCAGAAGTGAACCAGCGAAAGTGGGGGAAAAATGGAGGAAAAGGAGGAAAAAGTACCAAATTGTTTAAAAATCCTACCCAGGATGGAGTTCCAGAAGTCCCGCAGCGAGCTGCCCAAGCCGCGGGAACACCGGGAATGACCAAAAGGCACCCAGAAGTGAACCAGCGAAAGTGGGGGGGAAAAATGGAGGAAAAGGAGGAAAAAGTTCCAAATTGTTTAAAAATCCTACCCAGGATGGAGTTCCAGAAGTCCCGCAGCGAGCTGCACGAGCCGCGGGAACACCGGGAATGACCAAAAGGCACCCAGAAGTGAACCATCAAAAGTGGGGGACAATTTGAGAAAAAGTTGGAAAAAGGTCCGAAATTGATTAAAAATCCTACCCAGGATGGAGTTCCAGAAGTCCCGCAGCGAGCTGCGCGAGCTCCGGGACCCCCGGGAATGACCAAAAGGCACCCAGAAGTGAACCATCAAAAGTGGGGGACAATTTGAGAAAAAGTTGGAAAAGGTCTGAAATTGTTTAAAAATCCTACCCAGGATGGAGTTCCAGAAGCCCCGCAGCGAGCTGCACGAGCCGCAGGAACACCGGGAATGACCAAAAGGCACCCAGAAGTGAACCATCAAAAGTGGGGGACAATTTGAGAAAAAGTTGGAAAAAGGTCCGAAATTGTTTAAAAATCCTACCCAGGATGGAGTTCCAGAAGCCCCGCAGCGAGCTGCACGAGCCGCGGGAACACCGGGAATGACCAAAAGGCACCCAGGAGTGAACCAGCCAAAGTGGGGGACAATTGAGAAAAAGTTGGAAAAAGGTCCGAAATTGTTTAAAAATCCTACCCAGGATGGAGTTCCAGAAGCCCCGCAGCGAGCTGCCCGAGCCACGGGAACACCGGGAATGACCAAAAGACACCCAGGAGTGGACCATCGAAAGTGGGAGGGAAATGGAGGGAAAGTCGGAAAAAGGTCCAAAATGGGTTGAAAATCATATGATCCCACCCAGGGTAGAGTTCCACAAGTCCCGCAGCGAGCTGCACGAGCCGCAGGAACACCGGGAATGACCAAAAGGCACCCAGAAGTGAACCAGCGAAAGTGGGGGGAAAATGGAGAAAAAGGAGGAAAAAGTGCCAAATTGTTTAAAAATCCTACCCAGGATGGAGTTCCAGAAGTCCCGCAGCGAGCTGCACGAGCCGCAGGAACACCGGGAATGACCAAAAGGCACCCAGAAGTGAACCATCAAAAGTGGGGGACAATTTGAGAAAAAGTTGGAAAAAGGTCTGAAATTGTTTAAAAATCCTACCCAGGATGGAGTTCCAGAAGCCCCGCAGCGAGCTGCACGAGCCGCAGGAACACCGGGCACCGGGAATGACCAAAAGGCACCCAGGAGTGAACCAGCCAAAGTGGGGGACAATTTGAGAAAAAGTTGGAAAAAGGTCCGAAATTGATTAAAAATCCTACCCAGGATGGAGTTCCAGAAGCCCCGCAGCGAGCTGCACGAGCCGCAGGAACACCGGGAATGACCAAAAGGCACCCAGAAGTGAACCAGCGAAAGTGGGGGAAAAATGGAGGAAAAGGAGGAAAAAGTACCAAATTGTTTAAAAA